>NC_059332.1:102002731-102215231 GCF_018350155.1 Leopardus geoffroyi
ACCTGGGTGGCTCAGTTGGTTGAGTATGAGACTCTTGGTTTTGGCTCAGGTCATGATCTCATAATTGTGGGATCAAGGCCTGCATTGGGTTCTACACTGAAAGTGGAGCCTGCTTGGGACTCTCTCTGTCTCTTTCTTTCCCTCTACCCCTCCCCTGTGTGTGTGCTGCACATGTGTATCACTCTCTCTCTCTAAATAAAAAAAAAAGAATGCAAAAATAGACATTAAACAAAAAAGAAAAAAAATAATGAAGAAATACTTTCCAACACATTTTATAAAGTTGTTATGATCCTGACATCCAAACACACACACAAAAAAACATTATCAGGAAGATATTATTACTACTCCATGATTGTGAAGATGGTTTAATATGTAAAAAGAATTAATAGGCCATATTAATAGAAAAAAGAGAAAAGAATAATATTTTTCAGAAATGCAGAAGTAGTATTTGACAGAAGTCAACACTATTCATGACAAAAGCTCATAGCCAATTAAGATTAAAATGGATTGCCCTTCATTTGAAAAAGAATATCTGCAAGGAAAAAACAGTACAGCATACATTACACTTAATGGTAGTTATTGAATGCATTCTCTTTGAAACTTGTTAAGAAATAAGGATACCTTATACCAATCTTTCCATTCAACATTGTCTGGAGGGTTTTGTCAGTACAATAAGAAAAAATAAGGGATGTGAAGATTGAAGAATAAATAAGCAGTTATTCTTAACAGTTTGTACCTTCAGCATATAGAAATGCAAAAGAATCTAAAAAGAAAATATACAAATTCAGTAAAGTCAGTAAAATACTAAGGACAAGGTCAACAAGTAAAACTCAAGTTTATATATGCGTGTCAGCAAAAGAATTCTCAAAAATTACTTTTAGGGGCGCCTGGGTGGCGCAGTCGGTTAAACGTCCGACTTCAGCCAGTTCACGATCTCACGGTCCGTGAGTTCGAGCCCCGAGTCGGGCTCTGGGCTGATGGCTCAGAGCCTGGAGCCTGTTTCCGATTCTGTGTCTCCCTCTCTCTCTGCCCCTCCCCCGTTCATGCTCTGTCTCTCTCTGTCCCCAAAAAAATAAATAAACGTTGAAAAAAAAAATTAAAAAAAAAATTACTTTTAAAAAATGATAACGTTTATAATACCACAAAGGGAAGATGTGCAAGATATCTACACTAAAAACTACAACATGTTATTGAGAAAATTATCTGAGAAAATATTTATCAGATGTCAAGTATCTCAAAATTGGCCTGAAGATTCAATATAATTTCAGTCAAAATCTCAATAGACATTTGAAGAAAATCACAGAAGTCATACAGTATGAGGTTCTCAAATTGACTAGAAAAAATATATTCAGTAAAAATATTGTAAACAAATCAAAAAAAAAGATTAATGTTTTTAATGAAAAAGTTTCTGAAAATAAATTTAAAAAGAATAAGAGCTCAATTTTAAAATGATCAAATAAGTAGTTCATAGTTGAAGAACTCCAAGTGAGCATATGGTAAAAAACAAAGCAACCTTACTCATAATTAGGTGCAAATTGAATTAATGCTAATATATGATTTTCAGCCATTAGATATATACATAAGCATTAAAAATGCATGGTTTATTCTTAGTAATATACTAACATTGGGTGGGGTTGTGGGATAGGTCTTTTAATTTATCATTGGAAGTGTAAACTGGCACCACTTTTTAAGAAATATCTATCAAAATTAAAGTTGTAAGTACCCTTTGACAAAAAAAAAACAAGTGTTACTAAATTATATTATAGATGTAACAATAAAACTAAGTTATTTGAATAGCTAACATTATTTATGACAGAAGAAAAAGCTCTAGTAGTATAAAGAATTGAACAAATTAAAACTGTAGCCCTATAATAGAATCCATATTGCTACTAAAGAAATTAGTGTATTTATGTTTTGGTTCCTAAAACATTGAATAAAAAAGATATAGGCATATATCTCTGGGCATAACATGATCCTTCCTTGAGCAATTATGAAAACACTTGAAATGAAAAAATGAAAGTCTCAGCAAAATGTTGTAGATATAAAAAAGGATCAGATGGAAATTCTAGAAAATAAAAAATAAAACCATGAAATTCAAAAAATAAATGAAATGAAAGGACCCAACATTAGATGGAATGAACAGGGAAAGCAATCAATGGTAAACAATATAAATTATCCAATCTGAGCAAACAAATGGAAAAATAAACTGAAAAAAGTAAATTGAGCCTCATGGATTCATAGGACTACAACAAAAGACCTATTATCCATGTCACTAAAGCCCCAGGAGGAGACCAGAAAAATACCTGAAAAAATAATGACTGAAAATTTCCCAAATTTGGCAAAAGACCTAAACCTGTAAACTCAAGAAACTGAGGAAACCATAAAAAGGATAAACTAAAGGAAATCCATACCAAATTATATCATAATCAAACTTCTGAAAAGTAAGATGAAGGAAAAATCTTGAATGCAGTCTAGAAGTGGAAAAATAATTATGACAGCAGACTTCCCATCAGAAACCATAGATGCCAGGAAGTGGCAGTACATTTTCAAGTGCTGAAAACACTGTCAACCTAGAATCTTGTATCCAACAAAAGTATCCTTCAGGAATGAAGGGTAACCAAGAAATTCTCAGATGAAGAAAAATGAAGAGAATATATCACTAGCAGACCTCCCCTAAAAGAATGGCTAACGAAAGTTCTTTAGAAAGAAGGGAAACAATAAAGGAAAGAATCTTGAGACATCTAGAAGAAACAATGAAAAATGTAAGTAAATGTTACAGACTTTCTCTTCCTATATATACACACAATCTTAAGATTTATATGTATATATATAAATTCATATATATATGAATTTTTATATGTATATATATACATATATATATTTTTTATATATGAATATATATATTTATATATTGAATTGTATATTATATATTTATATATATACAATATATATACATATATATTATATATATATTTATGTATATATATATACATATATATATATTTAAACGAAACCACCCATATATCTTTAGTATAAATACCTCAACCTGATAGTTTATTTGGCAGTGTGTTGACTTGAGAGACACAACACCCATCTCTATGTTCTTTAGATTCTATTACTTGTTAGTTTTCTAAACTGAGACAAATGCTACATTATCTTCATTTTCCTTTTTTCTAAAGTTGTTTTGAGAGAAGACTTTGTAAACTATGAAAAAATATAAATTCAATAATATAAATTATTATCATTATCTTTTAAAACATGCTTTTGTTCAAAGATAATCTATCATGGAAATTATTGTATTGAAGAATTTAAGGAGTACTGAGATTTGAAATTTATATTGAAATAAAAAATCTAAGAGGATTGCTATAAAGGATAGCTTTATAGGGTAGTTATATGATAAATTGAGTACAGTAAAATGTTAATGGTAGGGTCTGGGTAATGGGTATATGGGTATTCACTATAAGCTTATTTTAAATTTTCTGTATTTTTTTAACTTGTCATAAGAAAGTTTGGGGGACAAATTTTAACATAAAGATCTTAAATTCTCACAGATTTCAAGCAAATAAAAAAAATTACCTATGATGTTACTAAGCATATTGATTGTATGATACATGGTACTATATATCTTAGACTACAATAACAATATTATATTCACAAGTGAAATTAAATACAAATTCCTCCCCTGTGTGTATGTATGTGTGTACATGTTCACATACATGCATATATACACTATATATGCTAATAAGTAGACATATGTGGTCATAAAACTCAACATAATACAAACAAAATTAATGTATAAGTTCTATCACAAACTTATACTAATGTTTTACTACCTATTTCAAGGACCATGGACAGTTTAGTTGTGTTTTCTTAATATCCTCAGTATGTGCTAATAAATGAATTTATATCAGCTATCTCTGAGAATCCAAAGTCAGATATTCTTTTATTATAGAAGATTTGCCATAATACATACATCTCTTTTGTCCTAGCTAAAATCTTTGACCCCAAATCCTTATAATAACATTCATTTCCAAATACAGTAATTGTGACCCAAACTTCCCACTGCCTTATACAGTATTAATCTGGGTTGTGTTAAGTGCATACCCAACTCAGTTCTAAAAACTTTGGATACTCAGACCCACAAAAATCAAGTTCATTTTTCTGGGTCAAGTTATCTTTCAGGCAAAGAAAAATATATTCAAATTAAAATGCCTTCAAAAATGTTCCTCAGGACATTAACCTGTTTTTATAAAGCAATATTTAGAGAAGAAAATGTAAATGAGCCATATGGATTGCATTCCACTTGAAATAATCACATATTGGCAACTTAATGGAAAATGGGCTTAGAAACACTTTGCAATGTATTGGGTACCAATATCAAGGTCTTTTATGACTATGTTTTATGGTTTCAGGTAACAAGCCACAGTTGGAGAGTAGAATTACCACATATAGCAGGGGTGGCATTTCAGTAGTATGCATGTGTTAAAAGGACTCAGCTTGAGAGTGTTAAAATCTGTCAGTCTCGAAGAGTATATCACATTTCAGGATAGGGTTATACTGGCCTGAGGAATCCTTGCTGGATACCTTGGGACCTTGGTGGACCCAGAAGTCTAGGTAGACTTAGAAAGTGTGTAACTTAGTAGAGGTATTCATTACACCTTTCATTTATCAATTTACTCATTTTATAGCATTTAAGTAGTGTTCTAATTAATTAGTCCTCTGTGTTATGAGCTTAAAGGGATAGGGCAAAAGAATAGATCTTGATTAAAATCCAATGACTCCAGCAATTCATAACTATAACAGATGCTCTTGGTGCCACACCCATATTATCTTGGCACTACTATTTTCACACATGCCAGACTAATTTCCAACAGCCAGCACCTGAATCTCTTTCTGGCCACCAAATTCTTGTCTGCCCACATGCAACAGGCTGAAGAGCTGGCAATGAATTCCACCTAAAAACAGCCCTAAACCAATCTCCTGCAGATGAGATAACACTGAAATCCGCATTCACAGATTCTAAAGTTCCCTATCAGGTTCAAGCTCCAGTTGCCCACAGTGCTAATTTCTTCTTCCCTATCTTGTTCTTCCACTCTCCTATTCATGTTTCCTGACATTATGTTACAAATAAGTGACTTGTCCTAGAATCCTTATCTTAGGGTCGCTTCTTGGAAAGCCCAAAATAAGACAATAGGTATATTAGTCAAGGTTCTCCAGAGGAGCAAAGCCAATAGGATACATATACAAATATACTAGGGAATTTATTGTGGAAATTGGCTCACCTGATTTTGGAGCCTGAGATATGCCTCCATATACTATCCATATGCCACAATATGCCATATAAAAGCTGAAGAACAAGGAAAACTGGTGGTATAATCATTTCAGTCTGAATCTGAACACCTGAGAATCAGGAGCTCCAGTGTCTGAGAACAAAATATGGATACCTCAACTCAAGAAAGAGAGAGATAATTTGCCTTTCCTTTGCCTTTTTGTTCTAGTTGGGCCTTCAATGGATTGGATGATAACTCATCTACATTGGTGAAAGTGATCTTCTTTACTCAATCTACTAATTCAAATGCTAATCTCTTTTGTAAACATCTTCACACCCAATTTGAACATAGGGGAAATGGAATTTTCCCACACTACCAAGTAACTCTCAGATACCAGCTGGGTGTTCTACTATTCAACTCAATTCTGACACTATCTACCTGGAGATATTATCAAACTCTGTAGGTTAAGGGCTCAGTGCTACAAGACTACTCCCCCAACACACACACACACACACACACACACACACACACATGCACACGCACACACACACACACACACACACACTTCAGAAGTCACTGCAAGTCCATGTGTCACGTGTACTTCTGACCAATAGACTATAGATCAGAGGTTCCATGACCTCCTCTTTGGGTTTGATTAGTTTGCTAGAGCAGCTCACAAAACTCAGAAAAACAGTTTACTAACTAAGATTACCACTTTATTATGAAAGCATATAACTCGGGAACAGCCAGATGGAAAAGATACATATGGAAATGTATGGAAAAAGGACAGGGAAATTCCATGTCTTCTAAGGACATCATGCTGCCCAAATCTCCATGTGTTCACCAACCCAGAAGTTCTCTGAACCCTATCCTTCTGAGTTTGTATGAAAACTTTATTACATAAACACAGTTGATTAAATCATTGACTTTCCCATTTGAACTCAATTTCCAGCCCCTCTCCCCTTCTAAGAGGTAGAGGGGGTGTGACTAAAGGTTCCAACCCTCCAACAACATGGTTGAGCATCCAACTTTAGCTCAGGTCATGATCTCATGGACCGTGAGTTCGACACCCGTGTTGGACACTGTACTGTCAGCTCAGAGCCTGGATCCTGCTTTGGATTCTGTGTCTCTGTCTCTCTCTGCCCCTACCCCACTCACACTCTGTGTCTCTCTGTCTCTTTCAAAAATAAATAAAAATTTAAAAAAAAGAAAAAGAAGAAGAGTACCAAGTGTTTAAACTACAAAGGATCACAGGAAAGATGATGATTCCTACAAAGCAAACATCTACCCAGGAGTTTGCAGACACAAGACTGAGACACATATATCAGGAATCCCAACCTCTTTTCAGTACACTAAATTGTTCCTTAACAAAATTATCGTAGTCAAAATAATTGTTTAAACTACATTGTGTATGACGGCGTTGCTGAATACAGAGAATAACAAACGCTTTATTTCAAAACTCAACTCTCACAAATGAAACAAGATTGGTCACATGTTGATAATAACTGATGATGGGTACGTGTACTTGGGAGTTCATTATACTATTCTATCTTGGTATATGTTTCAAATTATTCACAAGAAAGTGAAAAATTAAACAATTCTCATAAAGAATGCTAATTAGTTATCTGTAGCAGATTCTGTCACGGTAGCTTGGTGGGTCTGGTGCCCCATCCCTGGTTGCTGCTCTCCTGTGCACCCTTCTTCAGAGTATTGTCTTTAGTTTACTACTTTGGGAGCCATCTCACCTAGCTATCCCTGAGAAAGCTCTTCCCACTCCAGCCTCAGGGGTGTCCATAGCTAATGACTGATGGGAAGAAAGTAGTAACAATAGCTCTCTCACCTTTGGGCGGGAAAATCTTGCGTGCAACTCACTCCAGGGCTGCAAATGGGATCAGGCTGAGGCTAGACTTCTGCTGTGGCCCATCTCTGCCTGTTTGTTTTTCTTTTCCTCTGTTCTATCCTATTTTCCTCACGGTTCTAAAAGTTTCTCCTGAGAACACCTCCTTAATGTATCATTTGCCAAAAATTTTTGCCTTAGATTCTTCTAGGGAACTCAACCTTAAATGATTTTATTTTAAAATTGTTGGGAATTAATCTGTTGATTAGAGCATTAGACCTATTAGAGAATTAGCATTAGGTAGCTATCAGACTGATTCTATGTTTTCTTATTTGTGTCAATCAACTTTGCAAACATTAGTTTCCTTTGAAAAATGAGAAAAATATTTTCCCAGTCTATACAATATGATATTGTGAGGAGCAATGAGATTATGCACACGAAAGCACTTTTGAAAATGGAAAGTTCTATACAATATGATTATATTCTTTTGCTATTTTTATTATCTTCAAAAAGTTGCAAATTGTCTAACATCTAGCTATTAATACATTGCTGCATTCTATAAACTGGGAAATTATTTTAAGGCAAATAAACAGAAACTTGTTGCAATATGCCTCATAACTAGATTGAATTTTCTTGGCAAATTTAGGGCTTTCATTTCTGCCTGCCTTTTCCCTGACAAGACACCGGCAGTAGACATAAAGTTGAACCTCTGGTGAGCAATGGAGTCCCATTTTATCTATGAAGGGAGCACATTTCCATTTTCCTTTCCAGGAGTGAAGAAATGTTTGGTAAATGAATGTTAACATCGTACAAATTGTATGAAAAAAAAAAAACGGAACAGCAACAATTCAGTTAGTTACATACTGTAATAATAATCTCCATCATAGAACATGTGCTCTGTTTTCCAGAATGCCCATTGAAAAGAACAGATACCAATTTCTCTAATCAAGTGATAATCCAGCAGTATAAGTACTCACATAACAGAGAATGTAATGCCTGACTAAGGTAATTGCTGCAAGGTTGAAACAGTGCATGAAATATAACCTGAGTGAAAACAAGTAGAAGGAGATATCTATGTTTATGTTGAGTTCCTATTGCTCAGAGTATCACTTTTAAAAAGGGAGCCATTGAACTATCACATTCAATGACCCATTAATCTGGCATAATGTTCTTTTCTCAGAAATATTGCTTTGGGAAAAGAAAAAAAGGCTGTTCATAATTAGTCTTTTTCCTCTTTCTCTCTTTCTTTATACTCATAGCTTTAAAAATTATTAATCCTTATTTTTTATTTTTAAAAATTTTTAATGTTTAATATTTTTGAGAGAGAGAGAGATAGAGAGAGCAAGCAGGGGAGAGGCAGAGATAGAGCGAGACACAGAATCTGAAGCAGGCTCCAGGCTCTGAGCTGTCAGCACAGAGCCTGATGCAGGGCTCAAACTCACAGACCACGTGCGAGATCATGACCTGAGCTGAAGCTGGCTGCTTAACCGACTGAGCCACCCAGGCGCTCCTATTAATTAATCCTTATTTATAATTACTATCTTAATAGCTATATCTTTCACATGTGGCTTTTCTGAAATATGTGTGGAATTACCTTAAAATATCCAAAACAGAATCCAAATTATACATTCTCCCTCTCTTGTGATACTTCTGAAAATAAACATCACTCAAAAGCAATATCTAATGATCTTCTGTGGCTGGAAAGTAGGACATACTAGTTGGATGTCAATATAGCTTCAAGTAACAAACTGCATGAAATATTTAAATACTGTGTTTTATTTTGTTTTCTATTGTAGTTCTCAGCAGAGCAACACAGATATAAGGTAAAGGGTCAGAAATGATTTCCTCATGGTTCCCATAGGAACTGACTTCTCAATGGGGAAATCTTAAATATTGATGATTCCCAAAAGTATATGGAGCATATGGAAAGAAATGTAAGAACTCATTGTTTTGAAAATCTGCCATGCATTCTAAAGTGGCTTGATTTAAATAAATATTTGAAGCTGTGAACAAGAAGGAAAATTAGCACAGGTAATGGTTAGCAATTTCTGGGAGGATACCTCTAAAAAATATTTGGAAAGTTGCTTACAAGATATTATTAAGTATAAGTAATGTACCAGACTGAAGTGTGTGTGTGTGTGTGTGTGTGTGTGTGTGTGCTTGTATGAGATTCAATCTCAAACTATTTCATTTTCCAATCCAACTAAGGTATCAAGACTGAATTTATCTTAAGCTATTGTTTTTTTCTAAAGGAATTATTGAAATGTTTTTCTTCCTTTAGTTACGAATAAAATAGTTTATTACTAAAATAAAAGGTGTTTCTTAAGTGAATGAAAATAGGGAATGAGACAATAATATTCCACTGCTGATGAACTAGAACCATCTGAACAAGGTTAGGTGTGGCCTTTAAAGTGGCTATTACCACAGGTTCATAGTTAAATACTGACCTTCAAGCAGAGACGAAGATCTTCTTCCAGACACAAACATTTAAAGGCAGTGTCTTCTAATACCCATTGCACAAACCCCCACACAGCCACAAGCTCATCTCTATGTGCCAAAAAAGAGCTCAAGTGAGCTGCTGGCTTTTTTACCACTTACTCTGTCATCAACCTGGAGGCTTAATCTTACACACTGAGCAAGCCTTTGCTCTTACTCCAGCCCAATTAGGGAATGGAAAAAAAATAAAGCAAAGGTAATGTAAAATGTTAAATTTTAAACTCTGGGATTTTTATCTTTGCAGTCGTACTCCTCCCAAATGAAATCATATTGAATCAAGTTAAGAATGTTAGTGTCATTTTAAGAAAACAGAGAAAAGGAAAAAGATAAATCTCAGCCCCATGAGATTCTTTAATCAGAATACTTTCCAGCCTTTGGGTACTTTCTTTGGTAGACCTGGTGTCAATTTTTCATTAGGTCATTTCCAAACAAGGTTTTCTGAGTAAGATCTGTGATTGTTTTATTGGTGATTAGGTAATTCTGTGACAGATTTGTTATCTGAAGTACTAGTGATTGATACACTAATGAAATATTCATTTAGTTTTCTCCTAAGTATCTAATAAAATTTGTATTAAAATGTTATACTTTATAGATTTTCGAAGTCTTAAAGACTTTCAGACTTTTGCTTCTGGGAAGATGAAGTATATATACTTTCCTATTTGTTCTGCTAAGTACAACTAAAAACACTGGACATTATATATAAAACATAAGACTCTGAAAGCTGAAGAAGAGAAGGCAGAATATCTAGGAGTGGGGGTGTGTTGAGTTCCTTGTGTTTCTTTTTTGTCTCATATACACCAGCCTTGCAGCTGAAGAAGCTGAAAACCCTGAAACACCAACAGGTACAGGCAAAATAAATAAACAAAAATCAACAAAAACTACTCTCTCAGCCAAAGGGCAAGGTAAGAAGCAACATAACAAGACAAAATTTTTAGACAATAACCACTCTGTTCCAACCTAACACCATAGAAAAAAAATGTGACCTCATTTGTATCCATGTCAACAAAGGCTGAATGATAAACCTAGATTTCCATCTTTTCCTGGCTGTCATGAGGTGATCTAATCTACTTTCATCCACCAAAGAAGTGGTGTCAGAGAAGGCCAAATAGGGTGCCTTACTGTCATCTCTTTTGGCATTAACAAGGTCATCTATCCCCCAATAGATCGTGTTAGTGGGGACGATGGAGGAGTCTGTACTTTTACTGCCACTCAGGAGTAATAAGCCATTCCTACCTCTTTCTTCTCAGGTAATGTAGGAGGAAACCTAGAAGAGAGTGGGGCTTTCACCATCAACCAGGAGTAAGGAGTGCCCTGTGCTCCCTGCCCCCATGATGTAGCTGGCAGCTACACAGGAAGCAGCAATGAAGCATTCTCTCCCTTCTCAGCCAGGGCAATATCAATGGAGGCCTGGTGGAAAGCCAAAAATTTCACTCATACCCACAACAAGGATGAGCCCCTTCTGTTTAATATCAATGAAGTGTGGGTAGAGAACCTCACTTTTGAATCCTATTGGAAGAATCTGAACTTCTGCCTTCCAAACCCACCTGGTAGTAACAAATCAGACACCCCTTCTTTCCTTGATGGAACCATGTCAGACAAAACTAGCTGAACTAGAAGGCTTATATAAGATCTAGAGTCTGTTACCATAATGCTTCAGTAGAAAAATTCCACATATCAAGAACCAAGAGGATCTCAAACTGAATGAAGACAATCAATCAATAGATGCCCAGACCAATATGACACTGATGTTAGAATTATCCTAAAATGATTTTAAAGTAGCCATCATAAAGATTTTCAATAGGTGTTACAAGTACACTTGGAATAAATGAAAAAAGAGAGAGAAATCTCAGCAAAGAAATAAAAGATATAAAGGCAAACAAAGCGGACATTTTCGAGCTGGAAAAATATAACAACCATAAAAAAATTAGTCAATTTATGCTCTCAATAGAAGAATGAAAGGAACCGAGGAAAGAATCAGTGAACTGGAAGATAAAATAGTAGAAATCAGTCAGTCTGAAAAACAGAGAAAAAAAGATTTAAAAAAATGATAAAGAGTACCTTGGAGAACCGTGGGACTATGAAAAGAGTTCTAACATTCATGCCACTAGAAACTGGACAGAAGTGAAAGAGAAACCAACTTAATTTGGTAAAATACATAAACCCACAAATTCAAGAAACAGAAAACACACACACACACACACACACACACACACACACACACACACAGAGAGACAGATACACTACAGCACACAATAGTCAAACTTCTGAAAAGTAAAGACAAAGAAAAAATCTTGAATTCATGAAAACAGTATCTTACCTATCAGAGAAAAATAATTTCCTTAACAGTAGATTTCTCCTCAGAATCTGTAGAGGCTAAAAGGAAGTGTCACATCATTTTCCAAGTGCTGAAAGAAAAGAACTTCAACTTGGCCTCTTATATCCACTGAACATATTCTTCAGAAATTAAAGGTAAATCAAGACATTCTAAGATAAGGAAAAACTAAAAATTTGTTTCCAATAAATCTAAAAAAAAATGACTATGGTAAGTTCTCCAAACTAAAAAGGAAATGATAAGAGACCTTGGAACATCAGGAAAGAAGCAAGCACACAGTAAGCAAAATTATGAGTAAATAAAGAAGACTTTCTTTCTCTTCATGAATTTTCTAAATTGTTTAATAACTGAAGTGAAAATTATGGCACCATCTGATGTAGCTCTAAATAAACATAGAGGAAATAATTAAAACGATTATAAATAGGGTAAAGGAACACAAAGTCAGAAAGAGTTCATATACCTGACTTAAACTAGTAAAATAGCAACTGTAGACTGTGTTATCTATATATAATGTTATACACAGAGCAACCACTTAAATAAAACTACATGAAGCAATTCACTAAGAAAACAATACAGGTAAAACAATATAATTATAAAATGTATTTAAATAACCTTCAGGAAAGCCAACAAACAAGCAAACAAGAGAGAAACAAAAAACAAAGGGAGCAACCAGAAAACAAAAATAAAAGTACATAGGAGACTTCTGAGGAAAATACAGAGTAGGAGGACCCTAGGCTCACCTTGTCTCACTGATACAATGAGATAACACCCATATCGGTGCAAACAACCAAGAAAATGACCTGAAGACTGGCCAAAAAGATTTTCTACAGCTAAATCTAGAGAAGAGACTATATCAAAGAGGGTGGAAAGGGCCTGGATGCAGTCAGGAGTCAAACAGACCAGTGGGACTATGTGTAGGAGGGAGGGACACCATGGTCGTGGAGAGGAGAGAGAAGTAGACCCTCACACCAGGCACCTCACGCGTGGAAGAACAGCACTGGGAAGTACAAACCCCCATAACATTTGGCTTTGAAAACCAGAGGGACTGACCCAACTTTATGAGTTTTTACAATCAGTGAGACTTAACACCCGGCACTTTAAAAGTTAGTGGCTTATGGGGCGCCTGGGTGGCGCAGTCGGTTAAGCGTCCGACTTCAGCCAGGTCACGAACTCGCGGTCCGTGAGTTCGAGCCCCGCGTCGGGCTCTGGGCTGATGGCTCAGAGCCTGGAGCCTGTTTCCGATTCTGCGTCTCCCTCTCTCTGCCCCTCCCCCGTTCATGCTCTGTCTCTCTCTGTCCCAAAAATAAATAAACGTTGAAAAAAAAAATTAAAAAAAAAAAATAAAAGTTAGTGGCTTAGCTCACGAAGAGCCTGGAGGGCAATAAGAAACTGAGTCCTTGCCCTTAAAGAGATAGCATAATAAAGAGTCTTCCTGAGACACAGCATAGAAGCAACAGTTTGAAAGATATCTGGTGTATACAGGAAGGAGATGTATTTACTAATTTCAGAGCATATGCTAGAAGGGTAGTGATCTTTTAGAGACTTCTCAAGAAAAAAGGAGCTGGTGGGTGCTATTTCACTCTTCCACCCCCACCTCCACCTAGAAACACCAATACCTGTAGGAACCAGCACAACACAAACACTCTCCACCTACCTTGCTAAGAGTGCACTCTGTCCTCTCCCCCTCTCCATGGTAGCTTCTGTGGATTTACCCTCATAACCTGGCTGGTCTCACTCGGAGATTTCCTGCGGAGCTACAGCCCCCTTCCCACAGCAGACCTTCATGGACTTTGCTGGCACCACACATTCTGCGCCTATATTCTCATGTGGATTTACACACTCCAATAGGCCCTTCACAGAGACCATCCAAAGTGGTGCCATAAGCCTGGCAAACAGCCTCAACAGAGGCCAGCACCACTCCAAAGTGACTCCTGTCCCAGGGATAGAGGAAGATAACCACACACATCAGTCTGACTGTAGCCTCGGCAGTGGGCTGAAGGTAGACAACTAGTTTAACTACAAACCCAGTCACAAATAAAAGCTTCTCAGGGACAGCACAGGGAAAGTTTTTTGCAGTTCAGTGCTACTGTATCTCTGGCCAATGTGTTGTCTGACTCAACTCAAGCCCAAGGTAGTCACAGACTGGCCTACTAACAACACAGGGAATAAACCCTGTCCACAATAGGCAAAGAGAGCCATTAAAGATGACTGGACTGAAATGCAGCTTAGCCACAACAAATACAGCATGCAACACACATAGGAGACACCCCTGAAGAATCAAGTTCTGGTTAACAGAGGACATTGCACAGCAAGCAACTATAGGACCTCTTCTTTATAAGGCCACTACTTTCAAAAGCAGGAGATGTAGTTGACTTTCCTAACATGGAAACACACAGAAGGTCAGACAAAATGAAAAGACAGAGGAGTATGTCCCAAATGAAAGAATAGGACAAAATCACAGCAAGAGAGTTAAATGAGACACAAATAAGATGCCTGATAGAGAATTTAAAGTAATGGTCATAAAGTTACTCAATGACTTGAGAATGAGGAGGACGTCAGTGGCACCCTCAACAAAGAGATAGAAAACATAAAAAAAAGAACCAATCAGAGATGAAAAACTCAGTAAGTAAAATTAAAAAAAAATACACTTGATGGAATAAATAGTAGACTAGAGGAAGCAGAAGAACAGATAAGCGACCTGGTGGACATGTAGTAGAAGGCAATCAAGCTGAAGAGAGAAAAATAAAAATAAAAAATGAAAATGCACCAAAGGAAATCAGCAACATCATCACCTGGGGTCCCAGAAGAAGAAGAGAGAGAAGGGAGAAGAAAATTCGGTTCAAGAAATAATAGATGAAAACTTCCCAAATCTGGGGAAGGAAACAGAAATCCAGATCCAGAAGGCACAGAAAGCTCCCACCAAAATCAAGCCAAGGAGGTCCACACCAAGTCACATAGTAAATGAAATGGCAAAAAGAGAATTTTAAAAGCAACAAGAAAAAAGAAAACAGTTAAATATAAGGGAAACTCCATAAGGTTATCAGTGAATTTTTCACTTGGCAGGCCAGAAGTGAGTGGTGTGATATATCAAAGTGCTAAAAGAAAAACCCTACAACCAAGAATACTCTATCTAGAAATGCTATCATTCAGAATTAAAGAGATAGTTTCTCAGACAAAAAAGTTGAACGAATTCATGACCACTAAACCAGTCTTAGCAGAAATGTTACAGGGACTTTTCGAGTGGACAGGAAAGACCATAAGGAAGAACAAGGAAAGTAGGACACATAAAAGCAGTAAAATTAAGTAGATCTATAAAAATTAGCCAAAGGATTCACAAAATAAAAGGATGTACAGTATAACACCATATACCTGAAACTCATTGGGGAGAAGAGTAAGAAAAAAAGGGGGGAGGTCCAAACTTAAGTGACTACCCACTTAATATAGACCCACTTAATATAGTGTAAGATATGAAATATAAATGTAATGGTAACTACAAATCAAAAACTAGTAATAGATATGCAAAAAATAAACAGAGAAGAATCCAAATATATCACTAAAGAAAGCCAACAAACTGAGAGAGCAAGAGAAGAAAGGAATAGAAAAGAACTACAAAAACAATCATAAAACAAGTAACAAAATGGCAGTAAGTACATACTTATCAATAATTACTTTGAATGTAAATGGACTAAATCCTCTGGAATGAACAAAAAAGTAAGACACATCTATATGCAAGAGACTCATTTCACACCTAAAGATACATTGAAAGTGAAGAAACAGAAAAACATTTATCATGCAAATGGAAGTGAAATAAAGCCAGAGTATACTTATTTTGGAGAAAATAGACTTTAAAACAAAAACTTTAACAAGAGACAGAGAGGGGCAGTTATATAATCATAAAGGGAACAATCCAACAAGGAGATACCACAATTGTATATATTTATGTGTCCAACATGGAAGCACCCAAATACATACAGCAGCTAGTAACAAACATAAAGGAAGTAATCAATAGTAATACAATAATGGTGTGGGAATTTAATTCCCCATTCACATCGATGGATAGATTATCCACACAAAAAATCAACAAGGAAATAGTGGTTTTGAATGACACATTGGACCCAATGGATCTAACAGATATGTTCAGAACATTCCATCCTAAAACAGCAAAATACATTATCTTTTCAAGTGCACATGAAGCATTCTCCAGAATATATGATATATTAGGCCACCAAACAGGTCTTAAAAAGTTCAGAAAAATTACACTCATACAATGGATCTATTCCAACCATAACATTAAGAAGCTATAAATTTAGCCACAAGAAAAAATCTGGAAAGAACAAAATATATGGATACTGAATAATGCTAATAAACAATGAATGGGTCAACCAAGAAATCAAAGAGTAAGTCAAAAAATACAGGGAGACAAATGAAAATGAAAACATAATGGTCCAAAATCTTTAGGATGCATAAAAAGCTGTTGTAAGAGGGAAGTTTAAAATAAGTCTACCTCAAAAAGCAAGAAAAATTCTCAACTAAACAACCTAGCCTTAAACCTAACAGTTAGAAAAATAATAAACAAAACCCCAAACTAGTAGAAGAAAGGAAATAAAAATTAGAGCAGAAATAAATGAAATATAAACTAAAATATCATAAAACAGATCAATGAATCCAGGAGCTGTTTTTTTAAAAAAATCAACAAAATTTATAAAACTTTAGCTGTCTCAACAAAAAGAGAGAGGGAGGGACAGAGAGAGAAATAGAACTCAAACAAAATAAAAAATGAAATAGGAGAAATAGTAACTGACACCACAGATATACAAAAGATTGTAAAGGAATATTATGAAAAATGATATACCAACAAATTGGATAACCTAGAAGAAATGGATAAATTCCTAGAAACATATAACCTCTTAAAACTGAATCAGGAAGATATAGAAAATTTGAACAGACCAATTACCAGCAATGAAATTGAATGAGTAATCAAAAATTCCCAAGAAACAAAAGTGAAGGACCTGATGGCTTCTAGGTGAATTCTACCAAACATTTAAAGAAAAATTAATACCTATTCTTCTCAAGCTATTCAAAAAGAATTAGAAGAGGGAGGAAAGCTTTTAAATTCATTCTATGATGCCAGAATTACCCTGATACCAAAACCAGATAAAGACACTACAAAAAAAGAGACTACAGGCCAACATCTCTGATAAACACAGACACAAAAATCCTCAAAAAAATATTACCAAACTGAATCCAACAATATGTTAAAAAAATCATTTACCACAACCAAGTGGTGTTTATTCCTGCAGTGCAAAGATGGTTCAATATTCACAAATCAAACAATGTGATACATCATATCAACAAGAGAAAGAGTAAAAACCATACGATCATTTCAATAGATGCATAAAAGCATTTGGCAAAGTACAATATGCATTCATGATTAAAAAAAAAACCCTTAACAAAGTAGGTTTAGAGGGAATATACCTCAACCTAATAAAGGTCATAAATGAAAAACCCACAGCTAACATCACACTCAAAAGTAAAAATACTGAGAGCTTCTCCCCTAAGGTCAAGAACAAGACAAAGATGTTCACTCTCACCACTTTTATCAACATACTACTGGAAATGCTAGCCATAGGAATCAGACAAGAAAAAGAAAAAAAAGACATCTAAATTGGTAAGGAAGAAGTAAAACTTTCATTATTTGTAGATAACATGATTATATAGAAAACCATAAAGCATTCACACACATACACACACACACACACACACACACACACACACACCCTAGTAGAACTGGTAAATAAATTCAGTAAGGTTGCAGAATATAGCATTAATATCATAGGGACACCTGGGTGGCTGAGTCAGTTAAGCATCTGACTCTTGATTTTGGCTCAGGATGTTTCAGGTCATGAGATTGAGCCTGACATCAGGCTCCATGCTGAGTGTGGGGCCTATTTAAGGTTCTCTCTCCTTCTGCCCCTCTCCCATACTCATGCTGTCTCTCTCTAAAATATAAATAATAAATAAATAAATAAATAAATAAATAAATAAATAAAATTAATAACAGAAATCCATTGAATTTCTATACACTAATAATTAAGTAGCAGAAAGAGAAACTAAGAAAATAATCCCATTTACAATTGCACCAAGACTAATAAAATACCTAGGAACAAACTTAACTAAGAAGGTGAAAGTCTTATACTCTGCAAACTAAAAAAAAACATTAATGAAAGAAATTGAAGAGAACACAAAAAATAGAAAGGTATTCCCTACTCATAGATTGGAAGAACAAATATTCTTGAAATGTCCATACTCCAAGCAATTTACAGATTTAATTGAATCTCTATCAAATTCCCGATCAAATTCTCTATCAAATTATTTTTCACAGAACTAGAACAAATAATCCTAAAGTGTGTATGGAACCACAAAAGACCTCAAAATGCCAAAGCAATCTTGGAAAACAAAAGAACAAAACTGGAGGATCTGAATTACAATCCCATATATAAAGACATACTACAAACCTGTAGTAATCAAAACATGACATTGGCACAAAAATAGACACATAAGTCAATGACCCAGCATAGAGAGCCCACAAATAAACCCATGATTATATGATCAATTAATCATCACCAAAGAAGGCAAGAATACACAATGGAAAAGGACGATGTCTTGAACAAATGGTATTTGGAAAACCAGACAGCTATATGCAAAATAATGAAACTGTACCACTTTCTTACACATATGCAAAAATAAACTCAAAATGGATTAAGGACTTAAACGTAAGACCTGAAACCATAAAAATCCTAGAAGGGAAGAGGCAGTAATTTCTCCAACATCAGTCAAAGCAACATTGTTTTAAATATGTCTCCTGAGGCAAGGGAAACAAGAGCAAACATAAACTATTGGCACTACATCAAAATAGAAATCTTCTACACAGCAAAGGAAACAAACAACAAAACTAAAACACAACCTATTGAATTGGAGAAGATATTTGCAAATGACGAACCCCAAAAGAGTTAGCATCTGAAATATAAAAGAACTTATACATCTCAACACAACCCAAATAATCCAGTTAAAAAAGGGCAGAAGACACGAACAGCCATTTCTTCAAAGAAGATATCCAGATGGCCAATTACATAAAAATATGTTCAACATCTCTCATGATCAGGCAAATGAAAATTAAGACCACAATGAGATATCACTTCACACCTGTCTGAATGGTTAAAGTAAAAAACACAAGAAACAACAAGTATTGGCAAGGATGTGGAGAAGAAGGAACCTTCGTGCACTTTTGGTGGGAATGCAAACTGGTTCATCCACTGTGGAAAACAGTACAGAGGTTACTCAAAAAATTAAAAATAGAATTACCACATTACCCAATACTTCCACTACATCCATATTCAAAGATGATGAAAAAACTAATATGAAAGATATATGCATGCTTATGTTTATTGCAGCATTATTTATAATAGGCAAATTATGGTAGCAGCCCAACCATTGTTAATGAATGGACAAAGAAGATGTGATATATATACACAAATTACTGAGCCATAAAAAAATGAAATCTTACCATTTGCAACAACATGAATGTATCTAGAAGGGATAATGCTAAGTAAAATAAGTCAGTCAGAGAAAGGCAAATACCATATGATTTCACTCATTTCTGGATTTCACTCATTTAAAAAATAAAACAAATAAACGAAGAAAAAAGGAGACAAACCAAAAAGCAGACTTTTAACTATTGAGGAAAAACTACCAGAAGGGAGGTGGTCAGAAGGATGGGTGACATAGGTGAAGAGGATTGAGAATACACTTGTGATGGGCACTGAGTAACGTACAGAACTGTTGAATCACTATGTTTTACACCTAAAACTGATACAACACCGTATGTCAACTATACTGGAATTAATTTTTTAAGATATATTTAAGCCCTCACATGTGAATAATTGCATTAAATGTAAATTATCTAAAAGAGTATTGGTCGAGTGGTTTAATAAAACATTACTTAAATATGTATTGTCTATAAGGAGCTGACTTAAAATGTAACAATATTGGCAAGTTGAAGTAAAAATAGTGGGGAAAGATCTATAATGTAAAAATTAATGAAAAGAAAGCAGGAATAGCTATATTAATATTGCATAAAGCATACAGAAAATTAACAGAGGCCAGGAGGATGTTATAGAGTAGGATGAAAAAGAAAGAGAAAGAAAGAAAGAAAGAAAGAAAGAAAGAAAGAAAGAAAGAAAGAAAGAAAGAAAGAAAGAAAAAGAGAAAGAAAGAAATGAAGAAAAAGAAAGGACGAAGAATGAAGGAAGAGGCAGGGAGGGAAGAAGTGAGAGAGGGAGGGAGGGAAAGAAAGAGAGAGAAATCCAGCAGCCAGACATAGAAATTCTAAATTTGTATGCATCAAAAAACCAAAACTGTGAAACATATGAAGCAAAAAAGATAGAAATGAGAGGGAAAATAGACAAATGTGGAATTATATTTGATGACGTCAACATTCTCCTTTCAACAAATGTAGAATCAACAAGGATATACAATAACTCAACAACACCATCAACAACCCAATAACAGCAGAAAGCACTTTTTTTTCCCTAAGTGACCATGGCATGTATACCAAGATAACTTATGTCTTGGGCCACAAGGCAACAAATTTAAAAGAACTAAAAACCATACAGAGTGTGTTCTCTGAGCAAAATGGAATCAAATTAGAAATAAGTAAAAAGAAGTTAACAAGAATATCTCCAGGCCTGGAAACTCAACAACCTACTTCTAAATATACCTTGAGTCAAAGATCTAACTAAAACAGAGCTGAGAGGCAAATTTATAACACTAAATGAATACACGAGATTAGAGTAAAAATCTCAATTCAAGAACCTAAATGCCTACCTCAAGTACCTAAAAAATATTTAAAAGATAAACCCAAATAAGCAGAAGAAAGTAAACAAAGAGCACAAATCACTGAAGTTGGAAACAGAAACATAATAGAGAAATACAATGAAATAAAGAACTTATTATTCGGATAATCCAAGAGAATTGAGAAATCTTTCACAAAGCTAACAAAGGAAAAAGGAGAAAATGTAAATTACCAGTATCAGGAGTAAAACAGCAGGTTACCACCCTAGACCCTGTACACATCAAAATGATAAGGGAATATTATAATTCTACACACAAACTTTTGACAACTGAGTTGAAATGGAAAAGCCCCCCAAAATGCAAACTACCATATCTCACCCCAAATTTAATTTGTAATGAAAACTTCCCCTAAAGATGTCTTTAAGCCCAGACAGTTTCATTGAAAATTATTACCAAACATTAGAAGAATTAACAACAATTCCACACAATCTCTTCCAGAAAATAAAAAGAGAAGGAACAGCTTCCAAGTCATTTTATGAAGTTAGTATTTTCTTGATATCAAAACTGACAAAGACAGTAAAAACAAAGAAAACGACAGACCAATATTCCTCATATAGACCAAAATCCTTAATAAAATATTACCAAATAGAATTTAGCAATATTTATAAAGATACACCATGACTAACTTATTCCAGGGATGCAATGCTGTATCAATATTCAAAAATCAACCAACATACATTGTCGTATTAACAGGCTAACCCAGAAAAATCACGCAATTATATCCATTTAATTAAGTAACTTAAAATAAAATTAATTAAAAACTTAACTCAGAATAAAAATCCTCAGCAAGTTACCAACAGAGAGAAACTTCCTCAATTGGATAAATAACATGTATAAAATACCTACAGTTAGTATTATGCTTCTTGCTGAAAGAGCAAGTGTTTTCCCCTAAGATTGAAAACAAGGGAAAGATGTCCATTTTTACCACTTTTCATTCATGACTGTGCTGGAAGTTTTTGCTAGTGAAACAAGGCAAGAATAGAAAAACAAAAGGTGTGCAGATCAGAAAGAAAGAAAAGGGTACACATTTGCAGGTCACATGACTGTTGTGGGAGTCAGTTGGTCTACTATAGCAAAGTACCATAGAGTTGGTGGCTTACAAACAGCGCAAGTTTATTTCTCATAGCTCTGGAAGCTAGCAGTCTGAGAGCATGCTTGAGTTCCGGTGAGTGCCCTCTTCTGGGTGGCAGACTGGCTACTTCCCATTGCATTCTCTCATGGCATAAACGGAGTAAGCTAACTGGTTTCTTCTTCTAAGGACACTAATATCATTCATGAGGGCTCCACGTTCATAACCTAATTACCTCCTGAAATTCCCACCTCCAAATCATCACATTGGGGATAGATTTCAGCACATGCATTCTGCGAGGACACAAACTTCCAGTCCAAAACAATTGTCCACATGGCACAACCCGATTGATGGACATAAAAACTCCTAGAACTAAAAGTCAGAGACTATATGAGCACCATGGAATAATCAAATATATTTTAATCTAGCCACAATCACATGAAAACAAAAATAAAAAAATACAGTACTATTCCATTGGCTCAAAAATGTAATACTTAGGCCTCAATCTAACAAAACAAGTCCAGAATTTGCATGGTGAAAACTACAAAATGTTGGTGAAAGAAACACAAAAATAATAATAAATGAAAGTCTCAATATAGCAAAGATAAAAACTTTCCATAAATTAATACATAGATACATCAGAAGGATAAAAGAAGAATTTTTTTAAGATATAGACAAAAATTATGCTAAAATTTATGTGGGAATGCAAAGAAACTAAAAGAGATGCACAATTTTTTGAAAAAGAAGAATAAAGTAGGAGAAATCAATTTACCTGATTATGATACTTATGATATAGTTATAATAATCAAAACTGTGTGGTATTAGGTGGGGAACAGATACATGAGTCAATGGAGAATAATGATTCACAAATTGACCCACACAAATATTCCTAATTGATTTTTGACAAAAAAGGTGAAAGCAATTCAATGCAGCAGTCTTGTAAATGATGCTGAAGAAATTGAATATCCATTGGCAAAAAGTGAACTTAAGTCACACATCTAGTACACAAATTAACACAAAGTGGTTCACAGATTTAACCATAAATTATGAAACTATATATATATATATATATATATATATATATATTTAAAAAATATAGGAGAAAGTCTTCAAGACCTAAGACCAGACAGAGTTAGCCTTGACAACAAAATCAAAATCCATAAAAGAAAAATTTGATAAATTGAGCTTCATCAAAATTAAGAACTTTTGCTCTGTAATAATTCTGTTCAGAGAATGAAAAGACAAGCTACGGACTGAGAGAGAACATTTTCTTTTTTTTTTTTTTTTTTTTTCAACGTTTATTTATTTTTGGGACAGAGAGAGACAGAGCATGAACGGGGGAGGGGCAGAGAGAGAGGGAGACACAGAATCGGAAACAGGCTCCAGGCTCTGAGCCATCAGCCCAGAGCCCGACGCGGGGCTCGAACTCAAGGACCGCGAGATCGTGACCTGGCTGAAGTCGGACGCTTAACCGACTGCGCCACCCAGGCGCCCCGAGAGAGAACATTTTCAAAGCACATATCTGACAGAAAATTAGAATCTAGAATATATAAAGCATATTTGAAAGTAAACAGTAAAAAACATCCAATTGGAAAATGAGGAAAAAATACATGAAAAACAATTCATTGGTGAAGATATACAGACAGAAAATAGGTACATGAAAAGATTTTCAATTTTGTTAGCCACTAGAGAAATACAAATTAAAGCCACAATGAAGGATATCATTACATTAAAAAAAAATACACTAAGGCAAAGATAGGGAGAACACTAAATGTTGGCAAGGACGTGGTAAAATTGGATCACTCATGCATTGTTGGTGGGAATATAAAATGGACAGCCACTCTGGAAAACAGTTTAGTGATTTCTTTAAAAACTATGTATGTAGGGCGCCTGGCTGGCTCAGTCAGTAGGGCATGCAACTCTTGATCTTGGGTTGTGAGTTTGAGTCCCATGCTGTGTATAGAACCTACTTTACAAACAAACAAACAAACAAAAACAAAACGAAAACAAAAACAAAACTAAACTAAACTAAATATGAGACTACCATACAACCCATCAATTGCACTTCTAAGCACTTATCCCAGAGAAATGAAAACAGGTTCACATAGAAACTTCTACATGAAAGCTTATAGCAGCTTTATTCACAATAGCCCCACATTGGCAATAATTAAGATGTCCATCATGGATAGACAGTCAAATAAACGGTGGTGGTGCATCCATACCATGGAATACTACTCATTGGTAAAAAGGAACAAACTATTGATAAATGCAACTCTGGGTGAATTTCCACAGAATTACACTGCGGGGGGGGGGGGTGAAGCCAATTCTGAAACGTTCTGTACTGTATGACTCAATTTATACAATGTCTAACAATTCCAGAAATAGAGAACAGAACAGTGATGTGTTTACCAAGGGTAAAGGAGGTTGTGGTCTGGGGAGGGAAGTGGTGTGGCTATAAAATGGCAACATGAGGAATCTTCATGGTGATGGAAATATTCTGTATCTTGACTACATCAGTGTCAATATCTGGGTTATGATATTGCACTATAATTTTGTAAGATACTATCCCTGGAGGAAACTGGCTAAAGAATATATAGAATCCCTGTTATTTCTTACAGCTATATGGGAATCTAAAATTATTTTAAAATATAAAATTTAGTAAAATTAAGTAATCATAGAAGGTAACATGATTATAAAGAACAGTAACTTCTTTTCTTGTCATTTGGTATTATATTAAACATTTTCCCAGTTACTAAAATTTCTTAGAAGAGAACAGTAACTTTTAAAAAATTATCTGAGTGATTTCCACCACTTTCCTTGATGAATAAATTATACATTACTCATTCCTCTAAATTGAATGTATACAGCTAATATAATACAAAAACTTCACTTCTCCTTAAAAACAAAATTAATTTGTTATTTTTAATTTTTTAATGTTTTATTATTATTTTGAGGGAGATAGAATGTGGGCAAGAAGGGGAGGGTTAGAAAAGGAGGCAGAGAGAGAATCCCAAGCAGGCTCTGTGCCATCAACACAGAGACCAATGTGGGATTCATCCCACAATCATGAGATCATGACCTGAGCTGAAATAAAGAGCCAGATGCTTAACCAACTGGGTCACCCAGGTGCCCCATGAGAATTCATCTGGAACTATGCATATAAAAGTCTATCAGATAAAAATTTCAGAATATTTGAAAACAAAACAACGAGATATAACTCCACCACAAAATATTTAAATGCTATAATGTTAACAAACATATCATATTAATGGATTTTAAAGGAATTATCAAGAAAGAACATAAGATAGCTCTTTGCCACAACTCATTATAAAGCCAAATAATTAAAATTTCATAATTTATCATACATACATATCAGTGGATCACAAAGAACATTCATGAAGCGGATATATCATATGTCAAGTATTCAATATATGGGGAAGAGGGCATTATAAAAAATGGAAAAATATTATTTACTAAATTTCTATTTAAGTTATCAGGAAGTAATTACATTTTTAGAAAAATATACTCCCAAATTATACCAAAAACAAAATTAATGTTAGTAATTTTACATAATTATATAAAACCAATAAAAAAGTAAACCTACCCAAAATAATCTGATTGAATACTGTGTTAACCATCATGACCAATACCTTGACCATAGAACTAAAATTTTACTAAGATCCATTATTTTTGTGATTACGTGCATAGATTTTTAATGAAATTTGATGTTTTTTTCCAAGAGTTTTCTAAACTCTGTATTTTCCAAAATGCAATTATACTTCAGGCAAGTCATTCACTGAGTAATTTTTTTAATGTTTATTTATTTATTTTGAGAGAAAAAGAGAGAGAGAGCCAGAGAGGGGTAGAGAGAGAGAGAGATACAGAATCCCAAGCAGGTTCTGTGCTATCAGCGTAGAACCCAACATGGGGCTCCATCTCATGAACTCTGAGATCATGACCTGAACAGAAAACAAGTGTTGGATGCTTAACCAACTGAGCCACCCAGGCGCCCCCTGAGAAATTTTGTCTATCCTAAACATTAGGAATTAAAAGATAGATAAAAGCAACCATGACACCCTCTTCCTGATTTCTCCAGATATATGTGGATTCACAGTAGATATGAAAACGAAAGAAAATCATAAGCAAAGGACTTCCTAAAGTGAAAAATAAGGTGATCTTTACATTCCACTATATTATATCTTGACAATAATGCTGTATCACTCTTACAACTTCCTGTTTAATATGCAGTTAAAAACATTCAGTAGAAAGCATTAAAATTTACTTCATAAATATGCCTTTTTAAGAACCTTTCCAGAGTAACTCTAAAAAAAGTATCTAATATTGTACATAAGATGTACTGTAAAAGTTCAGCCAATATCATTATTTTTACTTTTGCAGCTTTTGCTGTTTCTTTAAATATTTCTGTATTCCTCACAAGTACAGCCAGCTTTGACGGAAACAAATGTGTTTCTCTAAGCAAGATAACTTGTTAGGACTGATAATGGCTCTGAACTTGTGGTTCTCTTTGCAAAGAAAATAGATATTATTCTAATATCAGCCTTCTTTTAGCTCCAAAAAATTTGAATTGAACTAAAAAGTATTTAAGTCTCTTAAGGAAATATACCTGTATAAAGTACAAGTACAGATGTTAACTACCAGTCAAGAAACCAGTAACTGGTTGACTCTGGAGAGCAATGGGAGAAAAGCAAGAGATGGGATAATGACGTATTTTCATCGCATACATCTTGTACTTTATGACTTATGTGATAATGTACATGTGTGATCTGTTTAAATGCGTAAATATATAAATACACTGAAAAATATACAGAAATAAATAAAACTAGTGTCTAAGAGAAACCTTTATTCTTCATACCTATTTCTATTTCTCAAAACTAGTCTGTATTTTAGAAAAATTCCATTTGAGAATATTTCAAGACAAAATGTTTTGAACTCTCCATGACGTATTTCCATGCCTGCCCTTGGTCTGCCATGTTCAGGAACCTGCAAATAGGTTGTGGTGGCCAATCTGCTTCCCTGGTTGCTACCGATCTGTGGAGCATGTGCCATGAGTAAGTCATAAAGCATCACCCTGACTTATTTGCTTCTCTGAAAAATGGAGCCCATTATTCTTGTTGCTTTCTTGCCTATGGAGGGTATTATAAATAATTTATCAAATGCCTTTAGTATGTTCACTGTTTTACCTGGAAAGAAGGCAAGAATGTGACAATGATTGCAGAAAGCCATAAAGTTAAAAAATGCCAACCTAAAAAGTACCACGGCTATTACTACATTTAAATTGGTTGTGTTTCTCAGGATAAAGATGATGTCTTTACTGTTGATTTTGAGTATTATGAGACCAAAGGAAACCTATCAATGATAGTTACAGACACTTCTGAATATAAAAATCATGAGTAAAACCAGCATAACCAGGGAAATCACAGCAGCCAGGAGTTAAAATCCAGAATTAAGCCAGGCTGCTAATATTTCAGCAGCATAACATTTTCCCAAAACCTCAGTGTCATGAGTCCCTCTTTAGCTTTTTTTTTTTTTCAAGTTTCTGTTTATGATTATTTAAGTGGATAAGAAAGCCCTGTGTGTGTCAAATGCAGAAATTACAGGCTACCTGCCACTTGACGCCCACAGGGAGCTGCAATCAACTCATGGAAGCCCAGGTGCCATCCCTCTGACCGTGATATTCCTAAAATACCACAGTTCCAAATGTAAATCTGTGCAACCAAAATGAAAAGTCTTCTGAAAACTTTAAAATGAAGAGTGTTTTGTGAGGGTCTTGGCCAATTTTATTACAATGATTTTCAACATGGAAACTCTAGCTGTGCCCTAATTTGATCAGCAAGTGGTAATTGTCACAGAGGTCTTCGAGTTGGTTCTCACCAAAGTCAATTTTGGTGAAAAACATTGAAACAGAATCACTGCAGTCCTTAGCTCAGAAATGAGGGCTTGAAAGGAATATATGCTGAATGGGGTAGTAAATTCTAAGAGTCATAAACTCCTTTCAGCTTACATTTCATAGAGATATTAAGATATAGCATAAAATATTCCATATTAAGATATCTTCCTCAGAGATAACTATGTTCAGCATTGAAGATTCAGACAAAGAAAAGACATTATCCTTGTCTTCAAAGAGTTTATGGTGTAGTCAGCCGGAGAGAAATTAAATTGTAATACAATAAAATGTATGGCAAAGTGAGCACAGAGAAGGAATACTCAGTCAGGACCTAGGAAGAGTCAGGAGGAGAAGAAAGGCTGCCGAGAAGTGAGGATTGAGAAATACATAACATACAGAAATCAGTCCATAAAAGAGAAGATGAAAGAAATGTAGTCTAGGTAAAATAGTCTAGATTTTTTTTTTTTTTACAACATCTGTTGCAAAGGCAAGGATGAGACCTGGAGCATGGCTTGCTCAGGAAACTAGGATGGGTAGGCAGCAATGGGAGATGTGGGAGGTATCTCTAATTACTGCAAAAGTAAACTGGAATCAGGACATTTATAGCAACACATGTTTGAAAAGCAATAGCCAGGCTGCTATAGGCCTGATGAAGCCATCAGAAATGGCA
Organism: Leopardus geoffroyi; assembly: GCF_018350155.1. Taxonomy (NCBI): domain Eukaryota; kingdom Metazoa; phylum Chordata; class Mammalia; order Carnivora; family Felidae; genus Leopardus; species Leopardus geoffroyi. The sequence goes on from NC_059332.1 coordinate 102,031,221, forward strand.
TAGAGAAGCACTTACGCAGGAATAGGTTTACCCTTGAGTGCTGAAAGAACTCCTCCACTAACCTAATGATATAAAAAGAAATAGGCCTGCAATAAAAAGGAGCCAGCTTTCTTCCTCTCTACTTGGTAGCTTTCTCATTCTGTGGTTTGTACTAGCCAACAAACTTCAAGGTACATCCATTCACTATATACTCTTCATAAATACATCCTTTACACCACTCATGTCCTGGTTTCATATGTGGACAGTTAGGAAAAGCAAATGTTGCTGTTTTGCTCTTTTTGGGCCTGACAATGATTGGATGATTGGGTTATTTTATATGTAACTTTACAAATACACAATAGTGTATTTTTAATAAATACATACAAACATAGATAATCAGGATAGGTTAACAGAAGATGTTGAATGGTAACATCAGTTTATAACCAGTATTTGGTACCGTGCAAGCATGGGAAATCAACGCAGAATGATCAGAGTGAAATGGAGGCTGATGGCACTCCAAAAAACAGCAGTGGTTATGATATGAGTGGAGGAACAGATACCCTTATAGTTGAGAAAAAGTAGAAATAGAAGAATATAAAGAACCAGAAAAGAGTAATATTCTAGAACCCAAGAGAAAAGAGAATTTAATGAAAGTATTCATTAAAGAGATGATGACTAGATGTATTTTTTTTAATTTTTCTTTAATGTTTGTTTATTTTTTGAGAGTGTGAGCAGGAGACAGGCAGAGAGAGAAAGACACAGAATCCGAAGCAGGCTCCAGGCTCTGAGCCATCAGCACAGAACCTGATGCGGGGCTCGAACCCACGAACTGTGAGATTATGACCTGAGCCGAAGTAGGACGCTCAACCGACTGAGCCACCCAGGCGCCCCGAGATGTATTTTTGATAACATGAATAAACTCCAGTAAATCTCTGTTAGGTGGATTAAATTTTCCGTTACACACACCAGTGAAGTTAAGTAAGCAGTAAGAACTTTTCTGATAGCTACAAGGCTACTGGTCAAAGTGAATGTGACAAGATAGAGTAGTATGCAGGTTTGTACAGAGGATTGGCATATAGCATCTTTCTAATAAATTTCAATTGGTCCCTCCAATTCTAATTTATAAAATAAATATGTAAAGGAGCAGGGCTTTTTATTCTAATATCTTCAGATTAGTCATGTTTGTTTTAATAACTTTCTCTGTTACATATGTGTGAATGCTTATATGCATAAAGATGCATACCTATATTTACTGTATACATGCACACACTTTTCCAAAATAATGTGCTACAGGGTCACATGGAAACCTATTCATGGAGAATTTCCAGAGTAAAAACTTAAGTTACTTGAAGGGTCATGAATATAAAACTAAATATTTGGCGGGTTGCCTATGTTTTTTAGAGAAACCTTTAAAAACTTAATGAATGTGTTCACATAGAAACTGTTATTTGTAAAAAAAAAAAAAAAAAAAAAAAAAGAAAGAAACTGTTATTTGTAAGTCATACCCACAAATAATTAGGCATTAACAAACTATCAGAAAGAGAAATTAAGAAAAAAATCCCATTTATAATTATATGAAAAAGTATAAAACACCTAGGAATAAGTTAATTAAGAAAGGGAAAGACCTAAGACATTGATGAAAAAAACTGAACACAACACAAATAAATGCAAAGATTTTCTATGTTCATGGATTAGAAGAATTAATATTGCTAAAATTCCCAAACTACCCAAAGCAATTTGTTCAGTGCAATCCCTATCCAAAATCCCAATGGCATTTTACACATAAATAGAACAAACAATCCTAAAACTTTTATGGAAGGACACACACACAAAATAGCCAAAGCAATCTTGAGAAAAAACAATGTGAAAACAATGAGAAAAAAAATGTGAAGCATCACATTTTCTGATTTCAAACTACATTACAAAACAGTATAGTACTGACATAAAAACAAACATGTAGGTCAATGGCACAGAATAGAGAGCCCAGAAATAAACTCATGTTTATATGCTCAATTAATTTATGACAAAAGACCAAGAATATATAAAAGAGAACAGTCTCTGGAATAAATAGTGATATAAGAAAGTGATACTTTCATTTTTCTGCATGTGACTGGGAAAACTGGACAGTCATATGCAGGAGAATGAAAGTATCACTTTCTTATATCATATATAGAATTAAGTCAAAATGGATTAAAGACTCAAATGTAAGACCTGAAACTGTAAAGCATCACGAAGAAAAACAAAGATGATAAGTACCATGACATCAGTCTCTGTTGATACTTGGGAGCTGACTCCAAAAGTATAGATAAACAAGTGTGTCTATATCAAACTAAAAAGCTTCTGCACAGCAAAGGAAACCATTGATAAAATTAAAGGCAGTTTACTGAATAAGAGAAAATATTTGCAAATCATCTATGTAAAAGGGATTAATACCCAAAATATATAAAGAACTCACATAACTTGAGAGTAAACAAATAAAACAATCTGATTGAAAAATGGGCAGAATGTCTGAATAAACACTTTTCCAAAGAGGATATAGAGATAGCCAAAAGGTACACAAAAATATGTTTAACAACCTTAATCATCAGGGAAATGCAAGTCAAAACCACAGTGAGATACCACTCTACCCCTGTTAGAATGACTACTACCAAAAACACAAGAAATAACAAGTGTCAGTGAAAACATGGAGAAAAGGGAATCCTGGTGCACTGTTGGTGGGAATGTAAATTGGTGAAGCCTCTAAGGAAAACAGTATGAAGGTTTTTTAAAAAACTAAAAAAAGAAAACAAACTATCATATGATCCAGCAATCCCACTTCTAAGAATTTATCCAAAGATAATGAAAACACTAACTTAAAAAGATGTATGCACTCCCATATATATTGAAATATTATTTACAATTGCCAAGGTATGGAAACAACCTAAGTATTCATCAATATGAATGAGGTCTATTATACCTCAATAAAAAAGCAGCTGGCATTAAATGATAAAATCTAAATGTAGTAACTAGGGATAAGCTATTCACTCTCCTAGAAGCAGAAAAGGGGGCATTAGTTCAAGTCGAGGGGAAGGAAGAGTTCAGTTTGGGATGTGCTGAGTTTATCTCTAAAATCAGTTGAGCTGAAGCACTTGGGGCAGGGCAGGTCCAGAGATTCAGGTTTGGATATTGACACATACATCAGTACTTCTCAAATTGTGGTCTGTGAATCACCTGAATCAAACCCATATTGGGGTTATTGTTAAAAATGCTGAAAACCTAGATGCCCTTTCAGGCCTATTTATTCAGAATCTCTGGGAAAGTGGCACTAAATTAGTGTTCTATTTTAATTGAGCACCCCATATAATTCTTAAGCCACTAAAGTTCAATAAATGGTTTCCTTGCCTATGGCAATAGATGGATTACCCAAGAAGAGAATACAGAATTAGTTTTCTCCAGGACAAGGACTCTTTTTTTTTTTTTTTTTCTGTATGTCCAGCAGCAATATGTTTCCTGGAATTTAATGTATAATCAATAAATGATTGTTAACTATTATTTTTGAAACTTCTGGGAAATCATGTATAGTATGCAGCAAGAATCACAAACATGATTCATATTTTTTGATCCAGTAATATCACTTCTGGGAATTTATTTTAAGTAATAATCCAACAGGAAAGAAAATATAATCTATGGAGAGATGTTAATATAACATATTTACAATACCAAATAATGGAAGAAGCAAATGCCAAGAAATAGGGATATGAGTAAGAAAGAGGATGTTTATCTACTACATCACATATCTTGTTACAACTAGAAATAGTTATTATGACTATGAAGCAACATGGAAAAATAGCTATTTGAATAATATTAGAAAAGAAATTTTATCTACGTTATGGTTACAACTGTGAAAAACGATATGTTGCGATTAAGTATTAAAAGAAATAAAAATTAAAGCCATTTTACTTGGTAAGTTTTATTATGGGTGATTTTATAATCATTTAAGTTAATTATGCCAGAATGTTATATGTATTATTAATATTTCTGATTTAAAAACCTATCATGCCCTCATTAAGTAATTTCAAATCACTATAAAAATAGAATATAGTTAAATAAGATCTAATTTTACTCAAATATAATAATTATTATCTGTTCTAACAGAGGGAGTTTTTTAAAAAAAAGGAAATAAAAAGATATCATAATTAACTACTAGATCCCCAAGAATATTTTTTTCAAATAAATATATTCAGATGTTCTTGGAGCTTGTTCCAAAATAAGTCTGAATGATAGTGTACTTTCAAATGATTGGAACTGGAAAAAAAAAAGGAAAATATTTCTCTCTTATTTCTACCTCCCTCTCCGTCTCACCATCACTCCCTCCCTCTTCCCTTCACCTTTCCTTTTTCCAGTTAGCACAGAAAACGTGGGAATGTGTTTGAGATTTTTGTCGATGAATTATTCCACCTGTTTCATGACATGACAACATGAACATACAAGGATTCCCACACACACCTATTTACTCACCCAATACATACACATATAAAATAATTCCAAATCATGGGTATTTAATGCAACTAAAGAAAGAAGAAGATGGGTTTCAGTATAAAAATTAAAGACCAAATCAGTCTCATAGAGAACCATTTAATGCCTGCTTTTTCTACTGAATATTTGTTTAATAAATGTCTGTCATGTGTGTGCAGAATCTGGTCTGTATCTTCCTTTTATTATATTCTAATAGCAAGTCTGCAGAAGTTAGTTACTTCTCTTAGTTCACCTCAAATTCTTGGAATGATTGTCATTACCCACCAAAAAATGAAAGTTAGGATCATGAATTACCTCACCAACTTAGGTCAGTTTGCAACATCTTAGAAATATTTATAATTTAAGGGACAGAGAAAAAGAAGCTCACACAAATGATAGAGGTATAAGGAAAGCATGAAGTCCCATGAAAGATAAAAGTACATCCTTTAAGACAGTTAACAGAGGTGGAGGTAAAGGGAGGGAAATAGGGAGGAAGTGAAGACAGTAAGTACAGAGATGGATTCAAGAGCTTTTGATGACAAAGGAGTGGAAGAGACTGGTATAATCTGAAGATAGTATTGTAGCAAAGTCTTTATTTTTATGTTTTACATAATAGGGAGGATATGTCGACCTGAATGTTTTATTGAGAAACTTCAGTAAAGAAGGAGTAGATTATGATTCAACACAGAGCAGACAACTGATAATGCAAGGCCCTCTGAGAAGATAAGAAGTGCATTGGAGAGCATTTCAATGGATTAATCTTCAATGGAATAATTAACTCTCTTGGATTAGAAAAGAGGATAAAGATAAGGTGGCCTCATTGAGCAGTCTGTGGCTAAAAGAGGTAGGAAGTTGGGTGGGGTGTGAGAGAGGAAGGGAAGTGTTTGGATTGTGAAGAGAATAGTAAGTCTTAAGATTTTTGTTGAGGGCAATAGGATAGAAGCTTCTGAAGAATAAGAAAGAAACTTATAATAGAGTGAGGTCCCACCAGACCCGGGAAACAGTGAATGGGTACTGAGGCCAAGTTGCGTGGCTTCATTAATTCTCCAGCACTGTTTAGTTATAATTGGTAAGGCAGATGGTTACAGAATTAATCTGCAAGGGCAGTTATAAAACAGAAAAAAATAGCAATGGAAATGAAGATTCAAAGGGACTTCATGAAAGAACTTAGATGATTAACTGAGAAAGTTTTGCATTGAATAAAAACCTTTGATTGAATACATTCATATGTAATTTATAATCATGGCGGGCCCACGTACAGCAAAAGAGTGTACCATCATCATGAAGCAAAAAGGATAATGATCTATACTATGACAGAAATAATAAACTGAGCATGAATCTGGTGGATATTACATTATTTTTATTGACTACAAATAAAAATGTAACCTTTATACTATTTTAAGAGCAAAATGTCTTCTCTATTTAGAGAGTAGATGAACATGAGAAGCTGTGACATAGATGTTGGTTGTCTATGGTAGCCTCTTCTATTAAAGGAAAAGCATTTTGAGAGATCTGGGGTACTATTAATTCCATTTCCTAATTATTCCACACCCAAAACAAATAAGGTGAGCCAGTTGTCTCAACTGGCCCTGTGAAACACTAGAATGCTTTAGGGTCATTGGAATTAAGGAGCCATATGGAACCTGTAGTGTGCTTATAACTAAGACAGATGGCTGCAAAATGGAGCCAGCCTTGAGGCTGTATAAACACCTCAGTGACCATGAGCAGCCAATTACGAATTGAGACAAGAGGGAAATGTCATTTCAGCTCCTGTAAAATTTATCTGGTACAGGCATTCTAGCTGCCTTAAAAACCCTGCCTCATGGTCTATGGCTCTAGACTAGAGCCAGAGGAAATGTTTTCCTGACCCCTCTTGAAGAAAGCATCTAAATTCTGGTCCAGTTCTTAGGATATTAAAGATTAGAGTTTCTGCTTCTACCTGGGGAAAGCCTAGAAGACTAGATTAATTCCATCAAGATGAAGATACAATATTCCTTTAGTTCCTAAAGTAGATTAATATCCCCGGTACTCATGCATGAAGCAGTTTCTGTGTATCTGCTTTTTACCAATCACACTATAGCTCTGATGGTACCAAATGGAAGCCAAAGTTCCTGTTTTCAAGGAAGCTATGAAGCAGATAGACAAGTAATCCAGAATTATACCCAGTAGATAGGATATTCTGATACAAATGCAGCTCTCTTTGAGCATAGAGAAGGGTTAAGTCTCCACTCAGACAGGGCAAGTTATTCTGAAGGAAGATTTATCTGTGAGGAGTCTTAAAGGATAAGTGTAGATAGCTAGAATAAAGGACAATAGAGGAGGACAAGCATTTGATATAGAATATGGAAAGTGAAAAGACAAATACAGCAAGAAACAGCAACATTGAATCAGACACTGAGTAGAACATGCTGTGGCTGGAACATAGGGCATATGGTGAGAGTAAACAGGTTTCAGGAACCAGGTCTGAAGGCTTTGAGTGGAAGTCTCAGATGATTTATCACCACCGTGTAATGCTGTCAAGAGCTAAAATCTTAAAATATTTGCCTATTTATATCTATCTGTATGTCTGTAGAGGGTAGATGTTGAAATATGCAAGGGTGTTAGTATTATCAGAGCAAGGATGGTGCAAGACTGGCCACAGAGAGAACAGTTAGGAGGATAATACTATTATCTGAGCTAGATAGGACGAAAACATGAACTTCTGTGTTTGAAAAGGGATCAGAGATTGTGTGGAGGAGAGGATGACGTAAAGTATAACATTGATAAATCTTGTGTTCAGAGTTTAGGAAGAATAGCTTTTGGCTTGCAGACTTGCCATTCACAAAAACTGGTGTGGTAGGAAAAATAATGGCCTTTTCTAAACATGTCTTTGTCCTAATTCCTGGAACCTGTTATGTAACAAGACAAGGGGGAATTAAAGTTGTCCATGAAATTAAGGTTACTAATAAACAGACCTTAAAACAAGGAGATGATTCCAGATTATACTGGTAGGTCCAATGTAATCACAAGACTACATTAACATGAAAGGGATAGGCAGAAAATGGGTTAAGAATCAAAGAGGGATTTGAAGATGCTAGTGCTGGAATAAGTGGCCATGTGCCACGGAAGTCAGTCTCTAGAAGCCAGAAAAGGAAAGAAAACAAATTCTCCCCTAGAGCACTGAGAAGGAACATAGCCCTGCCACCACCTTGATTTTAGCCCATTGTAGACTTCTGACCTCCAGAACTGTAAGACAATAAATGTATATTGTATTAAACCACAAAGTTTGTGGTAAGTTGTTACAACAACAATAGAAAATTAGTACAGTTGGGAGGATATATATAAAACGGCAAGTTAGGGGAAAGATGATGAGATTAATTTTAGCCAAGTTGAGTTCAAGGTATTTATGAAGCTTCTAGGTGAAGCTGTACAAAAGATGGTGGGATATGAAAATCAGAACGTCAAAGTGAGGCCTGTATTGCACATCTGAGGAAATCACTGAAACCATGCATTTGGATGAAATAGCTCATTGGGGGAGTGTACTGAAAAGATCAGAGGAACAAGAATGAAATTATAGGGAAGAGTGATTATATACATATACATATACACATCTATATATACATATGTGTGTATGCATATGTATATAATCATTCTTCTCTAGGAGAGTGTGTATATATATATATATACATACACACACACACACACACACACACACACACACCTATATAGGTATAGGCCTTCTTTAAACATGTCCTATATAGGTGCTTATATCTGTATATACACATACATGTATATGTATGTATTATACATGTTATTATACACAACTATATATATTAATTAGTGGATAAAGCAGAAATTGTGAAGATGCCCAAGATGATTTGATCAGGGTAGATGGTGAAAATCAGGACAGCCTAATGTCCAAGAAACCAAAGGAAATAGAGATGAAAGGAAGAAGGTGCCCAGTAGTGTAAAATACCACAAATTTCAAGTAATAGAATGATGGGAAAGTGCGCTTTGGACTCAACAGGATGTGTAATTTCACTGACGTAGTAGGAGGTAAAATCGAGATCACTATCGATTAATCAGAATAGAAATGAGGAAGTGAAGGCACCAAGTGTCAAATATGACCTCAAGAAACTTGATTTATCTGACTTAATCCCATGTAAACGAAGGCTGAGAAGTACTGTTTATGTGGACTTTCAGTGCCCATTCCTATAACCCTGCTTCAAATTTGCTTCCCTAGGGAGGAAAAGCTAAGAAATGGTGTACCCAAATATATGTTTGCAAATCAAATCCTGTACTATAATGTGCTATAATTTACTTATTCTGTCATTTTTAGGGAATGTGGTGCTCTATATTAGATTTTAAGGAAAACTGAAACTTAATCATATTACATAACAATTTCTTGGCTTAACTATTTTTATAGAAGTTTCTTCGTTTGTTTTGAACCACATCAATAATTGTCTCTTCTAAATTAGACAGCAATGTAGAATGGAAACATTATAGATGCAATTTAATCTTTTATTGAGGGCTCACTGACATCATTGTGAAAGCAATGAATATAAGTAGTTACAACACAGTAGTATTTCTGTTGCCTAATGAGATGTCAGAAGCCTTTAAATTTATACCTATCCCATAATTATCTTGTGTTCTTGTGACTGGTGTTCATGCGGCCAGTATGCCAAAACTGGCAACTATAATTTCTCATTTCTGTAAATAACATTTCTGTAGGTGCTCCTTCAACCCCAAACAGATTGTTTGTTTTCTCTAGTCTGTGTATTTACAGGCTATATTACCAAGATTGTTAATATTTTATATCAAACATGAATAGTAAATAATCTGTGATGGTTATTTCCTATGTATATTCATTAATGGATATCCACTGTAGTCCATCAAAGACCTTCTTTACCTACCTTTAGGTTCTAAGCTAGTGAGCTGAGGATGCTATGTAAATGTTAACACTAAAATATGGACCAGGAAGTTAAAAAAATGTTTGTAATATGCTCTTGACTGCACTCATAAATTAATTTTGCCCGTTGGGAGTTAGCATCTTGATCTATATTGGAACTAGTTCTTTGTCACATTAAAATACTATACTAATAATATTTTAAGAAAGGAAAACTACAAACTAATATGTCTCCTGAACATAGATATAAAATTCTTCAAAAAAATATTAGCAAATCAAATCCAGTGTATACAAAGAACTACATACAATGATATAAATTTATACATAGAAAATGTGAAAGAACTGATAAAAAACAAAAAGTCTCTTAAAAATAATAATCAAGTATAGCAACGTTGCAAGATATAAGATAAATACATAAAAGTTGATTGTTTTCCTATTATAAGCAATGAAATATTGATATTTGGAATTTAAAAAATGACATTTACAATATGTCAACAAATAAAGTAAGCATTTTATAAACAAAATAGTTAACAAAATATATACAGGATCTATATACAGAAAACTATAAAATTGATGAAAGAAAGATTTGAATAAATGAAAAGATATTCTGTGTTCAATTGAAATACTTGACATTATTAAAATATTAGTTCTTTGCATGGTGTCTGGGCGGCTCAGGTAGTTAATTATCAACTCTTGATTTCAGCTCAGGTCATGATCTCACAGTTCATGAGTTTGAGCCCTGTATTGGGCTCTCTGCTGTTAGAGTGGAGACGGCTTCAGATCCTCTGTCCCCCTCCCTCTCTGCCCCTCTCCCACTCGTTCTCCCTCTCCCTCTCTCTCTCTGTCTCAAAAATAAACATTTACAAATATTAATTCTTTGCAATTTGATGTATAAATTCAATATAATCCCCCCAATAATCTCAACTATTTTGCAGATACTCACAACGTATTATAAAATTTATATGGAAAGATAAAAGACCTAGAATAGCCAACACAGTACTGGAGAAGAACAAAGTTGGAGGACTCACACCACCAATCTTAAGACTTACCATAAAGTTACAGTAATCAAGTCATTGTAGTACTGATTGATTGGCTGGCTGATTAAAGAATAGACATGTAGATTAATAAAACCAGAAACAGACCTGCACAAATATAGTCAACTGATCTTTGACGAAGGAACAAAAGAATAGTCTTTTCAACAAATCACACGAACAGATATCCACATGCAAAAAAGCAACAATAACCTAGACACAGATTTTACACCTTTAAGAAAAGTTAATTCAAACTGCATTGTAGACCTAAATGTAAAATCCAAAACTAAAATTTCTAGAAGAAAACATATGATACAATCTAGGTAACTTTGTGATCGATTATGAGTTTTTAGATACAACACCAAGGCACTAAAAATAGGTAAGATGTACATTATCAAAATTAAGAACTATAACATCTGACAAAATCGCCAACTTTATAAGTACAGGTATTAGTATTTGTTTAAGTCACTCAGATGGCTTTAAGATTAGTGTTTATCACACCAATTATAGCAGCTTACATACATATAATATTTTTATGGACACAATACTTTAACATATTTCTTGTCTCTGATGTATAAGGCAGTTTTGTTAGTTGGCCAGAGCAAGGCAAACCTTACTACCATCAGATGGAAAGAGAAAACAGACTCAAAACGACTTGTTATAGACACAAAATTTGTCTGTGGCAGCAGAATATCCAGAACTCAGGCCTTCTGACTCCTAACCTAGCGTACCATCCAAAGGTATCAATACTGAGGCTGACTTACTGAAAATGACTATTCATATAACAAACAAAACCAAATCATGGAAAGAACAATGTTACTAAAAATCTAACCATACTATTATTTCATAGACATGCTTAGTATACAAATAGCTCTTACGGATATTGAGAGGGAAGCCAAAAGATTAAGTTCCACAATAATAAATGGAGCCTTCCATCCATTGCTTTCTATATTTCAAGCCATAGCACCAAATTTGAAGCCCATTTCTTGCACCTTCTAACCGTGATATCCTGTCCAAGTTACTTAACTTTTCCAGGGCTGTTCTTTCTTATCAATAAAACAGGTATAATGGAAATAGCCACCTCATCGTATTATGAGGATTTAGTGCATTAAAGGGAAAAAAAGACTCAGAACAGTGCCCCAAACCTATTAAGAATTCAACTATTGTTAAATATTACTTCATTGCTTTTGAAAATAATTTTAAAAATTCTGATTAAGAGTAATCAGAGACCACTTAGATCCAACAAACACTTTATGTATAAGGTTCACTGAGGCTATCAGCTAAACACTCAACTTTTTGAGGATCAGCTATTCCTTCTGTTGATAAACAGTTTATTAGTCATGGTTCTGGTCCTGAGAAAACACACAGAGCTTACCTTTCCCTCCCTAAGAAAACTAATATCACCCAAGTAGCTACTGTATAGTCATATACAGATAATTGAAATCTTGTATAGAGAAAAATATTTGCTTGAAGTTCCCAAATTCTAGGCATGCCTGTGATTCAATTTGGTCAATTACTACTTTTCTCTTTGTGCTAAGAAAATACAAACACTTATTCTGTAGCCCAATGAGTGAACTAAGCATGAACTCTTGATGAAGACTCTTTCATGGTAGTGATTAATGGGCTGCAAAGATTTTGAAATAAAAACCTGAAACCACAAACTAGTCATACAGTTGGCTAAATATTTTGTTTGGGTGCTCACACCCAACCTACAGATAACCTTGTGTTGACCCTGTATTCCAAACCAGGAAGGAAGGGCTGGGGTTTTCAAGAGGGAGATTTGTGGTTTGGGTTTGGTCTGTCTATAAAAAGGGATGTGGCGCACAGTCTTAACGAAGTTCATCTTCCAAGTCTCTGACAGACTGAGCACAAGGTTCTCACAGAAGCAAGTTGTGACAGCTGGAATTTGGCATCCACAGCCTCTTAGAAAAGGCTGCTGATCCCAGACTGATAGTTTTAAAACCCTAAAACAAGCCTGTTACCATTCTTGAAATTTGTTTCAGCAGGCGCCAGAGAGGAATGTTAGTGCCCCTCATTGCTAGTCAAGAGTCTCGTACTAGCATAATTCTTAAGAACTTCTGGGGTCTTGGCTCCGGCCTCTTTCAGAGATTATATTTCCCAGTTGGTGGCAGGACACTGGGAAAACCACATGTTTTGTTTAAACATGTGGAATGAGTGGTAAGATCAGAAAGAGCCCTTAAGGCAAATGTCAAAAGGCCATCACTATATAAGAGAACTGAGCAAAATGCACTAGGGATAGGTGATTTCTCTGAATCTTGGGGAAGTAGCATTTTAGTTTTTCAAGAGGAAAAAAAAAGATCTATTTTCTAGGTTTAGATACAAATTTTCTCATCTGTATTTATTGTGGATCTCATGCAAAAGAAAGAAAACATACAGTCACTGTTCGTTTTTAGAATACAGAAACAAATTGTAGCTAATAAATGGCCTTTGATTTACCTTTTAATCTTCTACTTTGTCTCATGCCTTAGAACAAAATTATTATGTCTATCCAAAAAAACAGACTAGTAAAGAATACAAAACTTAAACAAACTACTCTAAGGTATGGAGTATAATGTGATTAAATTGTGATTTAAAAATTAAAAACTACGTAATATTTATGCAAAGATATGTAATTTTTCCTAAATATTTCAAATCTTTGTTCTGTCACTTATTAGTGTGATCTTTGGTGAGCCTCCAAACCTCTAGAAGCCTAAGTTTCTTACAATAAAATAAATAATAATAATAATAATAATAATAAAGTTATGTGACATGAGAATTTATTGAATAAATATGACAATATATTTTGAACACAATAAAATTATATAAGTGTAACATTATATATGATAATCTATACCCATTTTTCTTCAATTGAATCCTTAAAATTCACTTATTTATAAAATAGATTTTAAAATCATAATATTGATAGGCAATTCAAATCAAAAGTTTTATTTCTATTTTAAATGACACAATTGAGCAGGAAAACAAAACAAAACAAAATCCTAAAAAACATGAAGAGTTAAACCAGGACAGTTGGAATTAGGAGAAATATAGTACCTTCTAGAAGCTGAAAGGGTCAGCCAAGAGATACTTCTGGGGCCACAGGACTCCAGCTTGTCCCAAATGCCCCGGGAAGGAATTCTAGCCTCAAAATTTAGGTACGATTTTCAAAGTCATCATTTTTTTTTCAGTGACGATACGAGCTGTCAAGGTGGATGAATTCATAGAGAGTGTTTTCAGGATGAGAAAAAATAAACACGTGCACACAATGATCTTCATGAGAAGACCCACCACTATACTCTGGAAGGGAAGGAAGTGCTTAGAAAAATTAAGACTACCCTGGGGCGCCTGGGTGGCGCAGTCGGTTAAGCGTCCGACTTCAGCCAGGTCACGATCTCGCGGTCCGTGAGTTCGAGCCCCGCGTCGGGCTCTGGGCTGATGGCTCAGAGCCGGGAGCCTGTTTCCGATTCTGTGTCTCTCTCTCTCTCTGCCCCTTCCCCATTCATGCTCTGTCTCTCTCTGTCCCAAAAATAAATAAACGTTGAAAAAAAAAAAAAAAAAAAGACTACCCAAACTTAGGAAGGAATACCTAATGAATCAGAAAAAGAACCGAGAATGAATGGTTATTCTGAGAGCAAGTTTCCAACAAGGAAGATATAGTCATGGGTCATCCTGTCAATGGTACCACCAAGTCAAATTAGATGAAAACTGGAAAATGTATATAGTAAAGTGACCAGTAATGAAACTGTATGAGCAGCTTGAATGGCATGATGAGAAAGGGGTCTAGATCTTAGTCAGTTGAGGTACAAAGGTATATACAGCAATGAAGGAAGTAAAGGCAGCAAGTATGAATCATCCCATATTTGCTGTTTTTTTTTTTTTAATTTTTTTTTTCAACGTTTATTTATTTTTGGGACAGAGAGAGACAGAGCATGAACGGGGGAGGGGCAGAGAGAGAGGGAGACACAGAATCGGAAACAGGCTCCAGGCTCTGAGCCATCGCCCAGAGTCCGATGCGGGGCTCGAACTCACGGACCGCGAGATCGCGACCTGGCTGAAGTCGGACGCTTAACCGACTGCGCCACCCAGGCGCCCCCCCATATTTGCTGTTTTAAGCTAAGAGGCACTGATGGTGAAAATATCCCTAGATACATGAGGGATAAAATACAGTCACAGATTGGAAGCAGGATCACTACTGAAGCAAATTCCCTCAGAGGCTGAGAGGGTGAAACGCAGTACATGGGTAACATTTGACTTAGGCTAACGAGAGAAAGGATAGAAGGAGCCCAGGATAGTGTAGACAGGAAGTTTCTAGGTTTGGGAACAGGAAATAAATTGAGCATCATTATCTCATACATGAAGTGCCCAGCTTTAGTATACTGCTATATTATATTCAGTATATTACCACAGAGTTCAATGCCATAAAAATAGAATAAAAACTTTACTTTTGCATTTTTATAGTTAAATATTGGCCAGTACATTATTGAACAGATAACAGAAAAAAAGATGCTGGCAAGGACGTGGAGAAAAGGAATATTTGTGCACTCTTAGTAGGATTATAAATTGGCACAGCCACTATGGAAGATCCTCAAGAAATTAAAAATAGAACTACCATAGGATCCAGCAATTTCACTTCTGAAAATATATCCAAAGGAAACAAAAACACCAACTAAAAAAGATACCCGGGAGTGCCTGGGTGGCTCAGTTAAGCATCTATCTCTTGATTTTGGCTCAGGTCATGACCTCATGGTTTGTGGGACTGAGCCCCTTGTTGGGCTCTGCACTGAACAGCATGGAGCCTGCTCGGGATTCTCTCTCCTCTCTGAGGGCTGCCCCTCCCCCATGTACTCTCCCTCTCTCTCAAACTAAATAAATAAACTTAAAAAAAAGTTCTAGTACTTCTAGGCCCATTGCATGTCCATATAAATAAAAAAAAAAATGCACCTCCATACTTATAGTAGCATTATTTACAATACCAGAGACATGAAGCAACCTTAGTGTCCATCAGTGGATGAATGGATAAAGAAGTTGTGGGATTTTAGATACATAGATAGATAGACACATACATACATAAATAGGTTATTATTCAGCCATAAAAAGAGGAAATCCTACCACTTGTGGCATGAATGGACCTTGAAAGTATTATGTGATATGAAATAAATCAGATTGAAAAAAGATAAATACTGTATAATCTCACTTGTATGTATAATCTAAAAAAAAAATGTTATGCAAAGATAGATCAGACATGTGCTTAACCGAGATTGGGGTGGAGGGGAGGGGAAATTGGAGGAAGTTGGTCCCAAAGTAAAAATTTCCAGTTATAGGATGAACAAGTAGTAGGGCTATAATGTACGACACGATGACTGTAGGTAACACTGCTATATGGTATATAAGTTGTTAAGAAGAAATCTTAAAAGATCTCATCTCAAGGGGAATTTTTTTTTCTTCTTTATATTGTTTATCTATATGAAATGATGGATGTTACCTGCAAGTATTGTGATAATCATCTCAAAATATATATAAATCAAACTGTCATGTTGTACACCTTAAACAGTGATGTGTGTTAATTACTTCTCAGTAAAACTGAAAAAAGTTTAAACAAAACCATGTTAATAAATACATGTATTAACATATATTGGCCAAAAGAGGTTCATAAGCAAAATACTGTAAGCAGCTATTTCTTCATGCATTCATTCATTCAATAAATATACTACAAGTTTAGCAAGTGTCAGAAACTTTCTTTCTACAGAGGCTGCAAGAAAGAAAGTGATATTTAGTTTCAACTTTAAGGATTATAACTAAATGTGCAACCACACCCTTGACTATAAGGATTCTTAAATATCACAATGGACTCCTTGTGAGAAAATCAAGTATTTTCTAACTGTCTGAAAAATATTGTGCTTACTATTTCATCTAAGACTAATATTTAAGCATGAATCTGTCACCTGGGTGAGGAGAGACAATATGTCTTGTCCAGGGAATGAATCTCAAACAGTTCTGGGACATTCCAGATGATGAAATTGAATCTTATGTGGCATAAAATTGGTGTCACAAATTTAAATGCAGGAAAGAATCTAAGTATCCAATATTTTTTTCTAGTGTGTTAAATCTCATAAAACAGTAAATAAAAAATTGTTTTTATACCATTAATCAATATTTAGTAATATAAGAGTAAAAGATGTTAATACTTCAGTTACGTATACTTGGGATGAGACATTTTTTACTGAAAAATGATTCAGACTTTCGGGAGGATACTCTAAATATTCAAGAGCTTGTGTGTGTGTGTGTGTGTGTGTGTGTGTGTGTGTGTGTGTGGTATCCCATTATAAAAACTTTAAATAAGTCCAGCAAACACTGAAATCTAGCAAGTAAATATATAATATTAAATATCAAGAACTTATGATTTGTCTTTTATATGTATTTACTGAATATATTTATTTAGCCTTATTTGTTATGTTAGTAGTAAAACTGTAACTTGTGAATTAGTTTTAGATCAGTTTAGGTCCACTCTGACTTTTCGTTGATTGAAAACACACAAAAAAATGTGAATGAAACACATCGGAGAATTTAACAAGTTGTCCCATGAGATATATATTACACACACGCACGTATACACCATAGAAATTTAAAAATCTATAAAGAAACTAGACGTTTTGAATTAACCTGAAATTAATATTTGATAGCAGGCATATACTTTTGAAAAAATGTATCAGGTCTCAATGTCTTAACCTTGACCTTTATGTGAATGTTTACTGTTTTAGATTTGTCTTTTGTCTCCTATTTCTCTCCCTCTTAAGAGCTATATTCAGAACTCTCTGGGAGGTTACAGCACAGTATAAAAGAGAAATTCTCCCTATATTTAATTTAATGGACACACAGATACATATATACACACACAATTATATGTGTGTATGTATGTGTACGAACATATATACATATATATATATGTATATACATATATACATATATATACTTGAGTAGCTAACACACAATTCTATTTGTCTGTCTCATTTTATTTTTCACTTGATAGATTTGATATTGCAAAATAGATTATGTAGCCAGAGAAGCGAGCTATTCATTTCAATAGTTTTCAATAGAAGACCTGCTATCTGGAGTATAGTCACTGGCACAATGTACAATAACTAACAACTTACATTATGATATAATTTTCTTATGATGTTGGAATTCCTAGCATGAGAAGTATTTTATCTACAATTGTTCTCAATCATCCTTTTGAAAAAATTATTTCCTCAGGCAAGAAGATAAACCATCTGCATCCAAGGTTTGCCAAGTTCTAATGAACAACTCAAGATGAAAGAATTTAATCGCATAGTTTTAAGATACATTTTAAAAATTTTAAGAAGTCAAATTCTTCTTTCCAAACCCAATGTATTTCATTACTGATAGAAAATGTACATAGGGACAAAAGAACCATATATCTGTTTTTTACAATTTTTGTACTGCAAAGAAAAAGCAATTTGTCTTTAATTTTCCTTGATAAGCTTGGATACTGTCTCACCCCATATGACCTTGTGGAAAGTTGTGTTATTCCCTTGCATGTTCACTGCACATGCAACTAATAGGGCACATTTATGGATGCTTATAAGTGAGTATTTAATTTATTTGGAATTTGCATTTGCTTTTTACACATCTACTACATATAAGATAAATAATATATAACTCATTGGCAATGATACAATAGGGGTAATTCTCTGAAATTTTTTAAATGTTTTCTAATGTTTACTTACTTTTGTGATGGAAAGAGCACAAGCAGGGGCGGGGCAGAGAAAGAGGGAGACACAGACTCCAAAGGAGGCTCCAGGCTCTGAGCTGTCAGCACAGAGCCCGATGTGGGGCTCGAACCCACAAACTATAGGATCATGACCTGAGCCAAAGTTGGACGCTCAACTGACTGAGCCACTCAGGTGCCCCAAATTATCTGAAATTTTAAGAATGAATCAAAGCTATCATACACAAACTTCCCAAATCACTGAGATCTCTTAATGCCTAGAACAGTGGCATTAATCATCAATAGAGGTTAATTAATCTCTATTGGTAACATCCATCATTTAATTAACCATCAATAGAGATTAATTAAATAAGTAAAGGATAGCATATTCATTGAATCTGTGTATACATATCGGCAAGGAGTACATTTAAATTTTTAATTAAAAAATAAAGAAACTATAATTATATTTAAGATTAAACTACCTCATTATAAAGATGCATTAACCAACACTTTCAGTATAAGGATGTAACAGACCTACTATCTGTACATAATTCAGTAATATTTCTTGAGAGTAAAGCAATAATGACATTTCTACTATTAAATGTAGCACAGAAACTCTGAACTTAAAAATGTAGGAAAATGCATCTAACAGTTCAAAGAAAAACACTCAAGACTAATAAATGACTTTGAGAAATTTCTATGGCAGAAAAAAAAATTTTTTGGTGTTGTTCTACCCCACAAATGTTGAAGACTATCAGTTCAGAAGACTAATTTAGGTAAATTGGTTTTAGTAAGGTTGGGTGATTAATTAGAGATATCAGGGGGAAAACTTAGGAGTGCACATTTGAAATTTTTTCAAGTTGGTGACAAAAAAACCTCAGAATCATTTAAAGTTTGCCTGGGCAACATTGTCAGGATAGCTTGAGAAAATACACTTCTGGGAAGAAGGTAATACGAGTAAGTGTTTCCTTTTCCAACATCTATGATAATAAATAACAATTAAAAATATGCTAGGGGATAAGAGGAACATTTCGGTCTTTAAGAAAAATGAAGTGGATTTTTAATGCATATAAATTGTACCCGAGGAGGTACCTTTGGAAGTTGCTTGAACTCTTTCCACTCACTGGAAGCCACTTCACATTATCTCCCTTCCACTGACTGCAACTCCCCAAGGTGCCTATGTAATATAACCAAGGTGCCTCAATACACAGACCTTGAGTAATCAAATAAAATAAAGCAAACCAGTGAAGAAGTAAATACATACATATTATTTCCTCTAGAAAATATGGTTGTATATACATGTGTATATATATTAGGATAGTGTTAGCCTAACTTGAAATACTGACCTTTAGCTACATATGGTATGAACACAACTAAAGTGTTCAAGAAGAAAAAGGAAATGGATGGTATAACAATTTTAGGAACTGGTAAAAAAAAATTCCCTGGAGACCTTTCTACCAAAGGAAGTCAGAAACAGACTACGTTGCCATAAATAATCCAAGTAAAATCAACAGTCTCCTTGGATCTATAATTGATGTGAGGCAAAGCAGAGAGTGGGGGAGCCATTCAAAAGAAAAATTTTAGATCACTCACATTGCATCACATTTGCAATTATTTCAATTTTTGAAATTGTACATTCCTCACAAATGGCACATGAAAATAAATATATATTTGCATTTCAGTCATTCAAAAGATTTATAAAAATGATCCACTCAACAAGTCAAATAAAAGGTTTTTTTCCTTTTCACCACACCAGACTTTTAAAAAACAGAATGGACTAGTTCTTGCTCCCCGTACAGTTATTTTTTCTTTTTCTTTTTTCAAACTGGGATGCTAGCAGCTCTTGCTATCCCTGAGAAAAACACCAAAGTGGGAATTTTTGTCATTGGAGCCACTTAACAATCTGAGTTTATTCACATCACAGAATCGGCTCATGTTTTTGCTGAAATTACTGTGTTGTCTGAGACACATTTGGGGCTACTGAAAAACAAAGTCAAGAACAAAACAAAGTCATGTGTCTTCCCATTTCTGAAGTCTGCAAAAGGGAAGGAGAGAATCAATACTTGACAGGACCTCTCATCATTTGATGAGAGGGCCCATTAATAGACTTTAAATGTTTTCAGTATTTAACTCATAGATTTAGTGTTTTATACTTATAAAAGTTAAACTTACAGACTTTATTGAAGCAATGTCTAGATTCTCTATCACTCTCAGTCTTACTAATAGTCATTAAATGTTCTGTAGAATTTTAGATACCAGAATTCATTATGTAATAATATATGTCTGTTAATAACATAATGAAAGTCCATAGATTTATTTCTTTGACTCTGAGTTTAAAAAGTATAAAAATAATCCATTAGAAGAATAACTGAAATAGAGTAAAATACTAAAACATTGTTTCTGGGGCTTCTAAAAGTAAAATATTTCTAACATGCATGTAAGTTTAAAATACAAAAGTATCAAAAGACAAAATCCTCTGAAATCATTCCTGCCAAAGTATTGTTTTTAGGTAACCGCGACTGTGCAGTTAAAATTCTTGTTCTGGTTTTTCCTTAATGTATTTCAAAATATTGATTATGATATTTACTATTTTTTTTTAATTTTTTTTTTTCAACGTTTATTTATTTTTGGGACAGAGAGAGACAGAGCATGAACGGGGGAGGGGCAGAGAGAGAGGGAGACACAGAATCGGACACAGGCTCCAGGCTCTGAGCCATCAGCCCAGAGCACGACGCGGGGCTCGAACTCACGGACCGTGAGATCGTGACCTGGCTGAAGTCGGACGCTTAACCGACTGCGCCACCCAGGCGCCCCAATATTTACTATTGTTATCAGCGAAGATATTCCTTTAATCCTGGTATGGGAAGAAATCATTCCTTCCGTTTTTGCTAATGTTGACATTACTTTGTGCATTTATGAATTGTTTTTTCAAACAAATTAGGTCTACATAACTCTGAATAAGAAGTGTTAGCAAAATTAGAGCACTGTGTCATGTGCCTGTTTGCTTTATGTCAATAATTCAATTATAACTCTCCAATATGTATACTTATTGAACCTCTTAATATTAATT
Organism: Leopardus geoffroyi; assembly: GCF_018350155.1. Taxonomy (NCBI): domain Eukaryota; kingdom Metazoa; phylum Chordata; class Mammalia; order Carnivora; family Felidae; genus Leopardus; species Leopardus geoffroyi. The sequence goes on from NC_059332.1 coordinate 102,052,406, forward strand.
ATGAGCCCAAACCAATGATACGTCTTCTGTTGGAGTACATTTAGGCAAAAATGCTTATTTGTGGTTTTATTGCAGTCTATACAATTTTGTAAAGTAAGAATGAACATATAAATATTTAGTTCACATTTAATTTTTTAATTTTTTTTTTTCAACGTTTTTATTTATTTTTGGGACAGAGAGAGACAGAGCATGAATGGGGGAGGGGCAGAGAGAGAGGGAGACACAGAATCGGAAACAGGCTCCAGGCTCTGAGCCATCAGCCCAGAGCCTGACGCGGGGCTCGAACTCACGGGCCGCGAGATCGTGACCTGGCTGAAGTCGGACGCTTAACCGACTGCGCCACCCAGGCGCCCCTCACATTTAATTTTTTAAATGAAATGAAAAGGATTATTCAGTAGTTTTATTTTTCTACTGTTCAAACAATTATGAAATTGCATTGCTGAGTCTCAGGATTGCTATCAACTGATTGTGTTTAATAAACTGGCCATTCCTTTTTGTTAAGTAAACGGATTAACTGTTTTCTATGAATTGACCATTTATTTTAATGACTTAATTAGATTAAATGTTTGTGTAACTAAACTTGCAAACTTATTTATATTTATTCAAAATTCAGAAATATCTAGTGAGTACTTACTATGTGCCAGGCACTGGGCTAAGTGCTATTAATACATTAGTGGATAAGTTACAAATGGTCTCTACCCTCAGGCAGATTTAGACTCTAGTTCCACTCATGACCTGTCCTGCCTATCATTGTATAACAAGAAATCATTAGCTTTGGTCCAGTGCTGAAATTCATCATCATTATGCCATTATGACTAATCTATTTCTGGCCTTTGGTCTAAATGGTCTTCCTTAAGCAGAAAACAAAAAGTCATAACCAGAAATAAGTAAAAGTCCCACTGGTACAGACAAATATATAATAAAGACAGTAAGTCATCCATTTTATTCTATTTTTTAAAGTTTTAGTTTGTTTATTTTGAGAGAGAGAGAGAGCACAAATAGGGGGAGGTGGAGAGGCAGAGAGAGGAAGAGAGAGAATCCCGAGAAGGCTCCATGCTGTCAGCATAGAGCCCAAAGCAGGACTTGATCTCATAAAGTATGAGATCATGACCTGAGTTGAAATCAAAAGTCAAACGCTTAACCAACTGAGCCACCCAGGTGCCCCTAAATCAACCACTTTAAAGCTAATATGAAAGTTACAAGTAAAATCAACTGTAACTACAGTAAATAGTTAAGGGATATACAAAATAAAAACATGTAAAATATGGCCTCCAAAACATAAAACATGTGGGAGGGGGATAAAAATGTAGTGCTTTTAGGGTGCATTTAACTTAAGTGACTATCAACTTAAAATATATATATATTTCAGTGTATATGAACCTCATGGTAACCACAAACCAAAAACTTACAACAGACACACACAAAGTAAAGAGAACGGAACCTAAACACAACACTAAAGCAAACCATCAAACCACAAGGGAAGATACCAAGAGAAGAAGAAAGGAACAGAGAAGAACTCTAAAAACAGCCAGAAAACAATTAACATGGCAATAAGTACACACTTATTAATAGTTACTTGAAATGTAAATGGACTAAAAGGCCCAATCAAAAAACACAGGGTGACTGAATGGATTAAAAAAAACAAACAAAAACAAACAAACAAACAAACAAAAACATAGTATGCTGCCAATAAGAGACTCACTTCAGATTTGAACACACACATAGACTGAAAGTGAGGGGATGGAAAAAGATATTCCATGCAAATGGAAATGCAAAGAAAACTGGAGTAGCAATACTCATATAAGACCAAATAGATTTTAAAACAAATACTATTTTAGCAAAAGTAATGTTGAAAAAGAAAACCAAAACTGGAGGCATCACAATTCCAGATGTCAAGCTGTATTACAAAGATGTAATCATCAAGACAATATGGTAGTGGCCCCAAAACAGACACCCAGATCAGTGGAACAGAATAGAAAACCCAGAAATGGAACCACAGATGTGTGGCCAACTAATCTTCAAAGCAAGAAAGAATATCCAATGTAAAAAAGACAGTCTCGTCAGCAAATGGTGTTAGAAAAACTGGACAGTGACATGCAGAAGACTGAACCTGGACCACTTTCTTACACCATACACAAAAATAAACTCAAAATGGATAAAAGACCTAAATGTAAGACAGGAAACCATCAAAATCCTATAGGAGAAAACAGGCAACTACCTCTTTGACCTTGGCCACAGCAACTTTTTACTAGACTTGTCTCCAGAGGCAAGAGAAACAAATGCAAAAATAAACTATTGGGACCTCATCAAGATAAAAAAGCTTCTGACAGTGAAGGAAATAATCAACAAAACTAAAAGGCAAAGGAATGGAGAATATATTTTCATGTGACATATCAGATAAAGGGTTAGTATCCAACATCTATAAAGAAATTATCAAACTCAACACCCAGAAAACAATTCAGTGAATAAATGGGCAAAAGACATGAATAGACACTTTTCCAAAGAAGACATCCAGATGGCTAAAAGACACATTAAAAGATGCTGAACATCACTTATCAGGGAAGTACAAATCAAAACCATAATGAGATACCACCTCACATTTGTCAGAATGGCTAAAATGAACAACTCAGGAAACAGCAGATGTTGGCAAGGATATGGAGAAAGGGAACCCTTTTGTACTGCTGGTGGGAATGCAAACTGGTGCAGCCACTCTGGAGAACAGTATAGAGTTCCTCAGAAAATTAAAAATAGAGCTACCCTGCAACCCAGAAATTGCACTACTAGCTACTTACCCAAAGGATACAAAAATGCTGATTCAAAGGGGCACATGCGTAACAATGTGTATATCAGCACTATCAACAATACCCAAATTATGGAAAGAGCCCAAATGTCCATGGACTGCTGAATGGATAAAGATGTAGTATACATGTGCACGCGCGTGCGCACACACACACACACACACACAATGGAATATTATTCAGTGATATTATTCAGCAATCAAAAAGAATGAAGTCTTACCAGTTGCAACAACGTGATTGGAACTAGATTGTATTATGCTGAGTGAAATAAGTCAGTCAGAGAAAGACAAAAATCATATAATTTCACTCACGTGTGTAATTTAAGAAACACAACAGATGAACATAGGGGAAGGGAAGGAAAAGTAAGATAAAAAAGAGAGGGAGGCAAACCATAAAAGACTCTTCTTTAAAAAAAAATAATGTTTTTTTATTTATTTTTGAGAGAGAGAAAGAGAGCTGGGAAGGGGCAGGGAGAGAGAGGGGAGACACAGAATCTGAAGTAGGCTTCAGGCTCTGAGCTGTCAGCACAGAGCCCGAAGCGGGGCTTGACCCCACAAACTGTGAGATCACGACCTGAGCCGAAGTTGGACACTTAACCGACTGAGCCACCCAGGTGTTCCAAGAGACTCTTAAATACAGAGAACAAATGAGGGTGCTGGATGAGTGTAGGTGGGGGGATGGTCTAAATGGGTGATGAGCATTAAGGAGGGCACTTCTGGGGATGAGCACTGGGTATTATATGTAAGTAATGAATCACTAAATTCTACTCTTGGATCCATTATTACACTATATGTTAACTAACTTTAAAATTTAAATAAAATTTAAAAATAAAATAAAAAAAGACTACCAAAGACAAAGAAGGACACTACATAATAATAAAAGGGTCAGTCTTCAACTCTTCTTCAAGAGGATATAACATTTATAAATATTTATGCACTCAACATAGGAGCAGGTAATTATATAAAGCAAATATTAATAGAGTAATTTGGGTCAACAGAAGTCTCTTGGGCTCTAGAGATGTGAGGGGTATTAGTTTGAACTCTGGCTCCCACATATTGTGGCAGTCTAAATCTCTTTCCAATAAATTCATAAATCCTAGGGGTGGTCTGATGGTCACATATGCCTTCAAGTACCATGTGTTTGTATCAGCCAAAAACAGATGAAAATTCAGTCTTGCCATGGTTTCCACAATCAACACACTCATTCAAAGCATTTGCAAAATTGTAGAATTTACTGAAGATTTGGAATCAGATATAAGAAATGCTTGTGTTACAAAAATGTTTAAAAAAAACCACAAGGACAACAATAGAATCAGAGAAGTGGCCTTCTTGTTTGGTTCTGAGATCTACAACCCAGGTCTTACAGCCTTCATCAATTCTGTTACTTTTTCTACAATATGTGAGACCTGAGTCCTGCCCCTGCTTTTTCAATCTTTCTCTATCATTCACTCATTAATCATTTACTCATAAATTCTTTTATTCATTGTCAAGGAACATTTTCTGAGAACAAGACATGTGTCTGGCAACAAAGTAGTTGCTAAAGATGCAAAAATGAATAAGACCCAGTCTCTGAAGATGCATAACCTGGTGTGGTAATCACACAAAATTATAAAGCAGGTGCAATAGAGAGTACGCGTTAGAATAGAGATTCAGCAAACACTGGGTACATATAAGAGGAAGACATTTGTTTTGAGCTCTTGAGTCTCAGGGTGATCAGTCATTCTGGTTTGTTCAGGATTATTGGGTTTTAGAACTGAAAATCTTAAAGAGAGAGAGAGAGAGAGAGAAGGAACCGAAAATCTTGTGACCTGGGAAACTCCTCAGTCCCATGCTAACTGGGACCGTTCGCCACCCTAACTCTCAGGCAATATCTGGGTTCCTATTACTTTCTGACGGTCTTGACTGATATTCACACTTTGGGAGCTATTCAAGTTTCAACTCATGCATGATTTTCTCCAGTAATGGCAGTGCACATTTGGTTTTTGTATTCAGAACTTGATTTACATTTGTCATAGACAAATAAGGAAGGATATAAGTAGAATAGACAACTAATACAAAGGCACAGAACTATAAAATATATGAGTGCCAGTTTTCAACTATAAAATGCACAAGATCTAAGGATCTAATGTATAATATGATGACTATAGTTCATAACATTGTACTGTATAAGTGAAATTTGTTAATAGAGTATAACTTGAATGTTTTTACCAAAGAGAGAGAAAGAGAGAATGAGGGAAATATGTGAAATGATAGATGTATTAACTAAATTGTGTGACATCTTTTCACAGTATATTATCATGATGTATACTTTAAATATCTTATTTGTCAACTATATTTCAATACAGCTGAAAAAAGCAAGTTATGAAACAACATGACGTGTTCAAAGAAGAAAAAGTAGCCCAGTATGGTTGGAGTATCATGTTCGTTTTGAAGATTGGTAGCAGATAGTATAAATAGGTAAGACAGGAGCCAGACGATGAAGGACCTTGTATATCATGCAATGTAGTCTGCATTATATCCAAAAAGGCTTAGGGAGATGCTGAATGGTTTTAAACAGGGAACTTACATAATAAGTTTTATTTTAGGAAGATTATTCTGGGAAACTGTAGTGGATTGATTGGAAGTTGACAACGGATTTGGCAAGAACACTGGCAAGCACAGCATTGTAATATTTGAAGTGAGAGAAGATAAAATTCTGAACTAAGAAATTGATAGTAATGATGGATAGCAGGTGATACATTCTATATGTAGTTAATAGGAAAACTGCCATGAGTCTGTGATCAGTTGAATGGGGAGTTGGGAACATGAAGAATCAGTATGAAAATTAATCTAAGTCCCTAAGTGAGGCCTAAGAATTAATGAAGGAAGAACAAATATGGGTGATGAAATCAACAGGCGGAAGTTCAACCCTGTAAGAGATGAACACCAGATAAGAAATGGGTATAGCTTGGGAAAGACTCAAAGCAAGTGAGGACACTCGAAGAAGGACCTGCAATAGTGGTCAGATGTGCGATTCATCTTTGTGAGAAGGCATCACAATGGATATGTTGGTCTGGATTAAACATCCATGTTGGACATGGGCAATTCTGTGGAAATAATTATCGTTTTAGTAAGTGGTGTTTCTCCTGTGTTCTTCTAAATCCACTGTTTATCGAGGGCTTAGGATGGACACTGATTCTTCATTTTTTATTAAAAGCAAGCTACTGTTACTAATGTTAATACTTCCTGACTAAACAACTTCTTTATAGCAGGAAAACTGTTCACATCATCTTGCATTGCTATTCATTTCATTTGGTACTGACAGCAAAAGGAGAGTTCAGGGAACATTTGTTCACAGAAGAGAGCTTTAAGGCTCACCACATGAGGAGGTCATAACTGGGGAAAAAAATGTAAGCCAAGTCCATATTCAATGTAAATCTCAAATCCTGCAGTTTCGCTTTTCCTTATGTCATACAGAAGGTAATTTAGAATAAATTATTATTTCAAAATATATATATGTAATTTCCCTGTTGAGTCATTTTCTTAGATCTAGTCAAGACGTTCTCTTTTCAAAAGAGTTCAACTAAAACCTGAATTGCCATCTTGTGTGTATTCTATACATTTTTATGCTAATACTCATTAAAGACTGGCTTTCATTTACAAGTTTTCATTTTTCAACTCAATTTTCCCAGTGCATAAATTATTCCCTGAGAGTAAATTGAGCTGTTTTTTGTTTTTCCCTTTTAAAAACACATTAACTCCTTAAGAGCACTAGGGTTTAGTTTTCAGTATGTCGAAGTCACTATTCTTCAAATGATTCACCAGAGCATTCAATTCATACGATTTTAGCATATGTGATTTAAGTTTCATATTTGTATAATCACTTAGTTTCAAGATGAATTATTCTGAGAAATCAAATCATTTGTTTCTGCTTGTGATAGCTAGTTATTTCTTTAAGATAATAGCAGAGGTTTTTCAATATAGATTGCTAAGGAATAATCCTTTTGTTTCTGTTGTTTGCTTGTTTTGTCATGCATACATAAGAGTTATTTATTTAATAAGTGACATTTACTAAGAAAAATGTCACCACACTTAATAGAGCAACTGTACCAATTACTAAAACAATTGAGTGAGGGGTGCCTGGATGGCTCAGTCGGTTAAGAGTCTGACTTCGGCTCGGGTCATGATCTCATGGTTCATGGGTTTGAGCCCATCATCTGGCTCTGTGCTGACAGCTCGGATCCTGGAACCTGCTTCGCATTCTGGGTCTCCCCCTCTCTCTCTGCTCCTCCCCCACTCTCATTCTCTCTCTCTCTCAAAAATAAATACAATTTTTTTTTAAAAAGTCCTTGTTTAAAACGATTGAGTGAAGAGCCACATTTCAGCTCAACATCTTGCTCTGTTAAAGAGCAAGACTATATTTAAAATATTCAAATGTTTGAAAAATGTTTAAGAATTGTGAAAAACTCCTTGTACATTTGAATTGGCATGTTTGATGTTGAAAAGACACATCCTGGGGCGCCTGGGTGGCTCAGTCCGTTAAGCGTCTGACTTCAGCTCAGGTCGTGATCTCACGGTCCAGTCCGTGGGTTCGAGCCCCGCATCGGGCTCTGTGCTGACCGCTCGGAGCCTGGAGCCTGTTTCGGATTCTGTGTCTCCCTCTCTCTCTGACCCTCCCCCATTCATGCTCTGTCTCTCTCTGTCTCAAAAATAAATAAATGTTAAAAAAAAAATTTTCTTTAAAAAAGAAAAGACACATCCTTACTAGTGGGTTGTCTTACCTGAAATCAAAGCAGAACTTATCTTTAAACCAATAAATATGGAAATTTAAAGTGCTTTGGGTGTTGCATGACAGTCAGGCTAGAAAGAGATTTTACATTCAACATTTTTTACTGCAGTGTAATGAAACCTGCCACACAGTTCTGTTGACAATAATAAATGATTAATAATTTTGATAAAAGATTTCTTTCCAAAAATTAAGTACTGTCTACAAATTCATAAATTCCATATCAATGTTAACATTTATCTTGACATATCAGGTATAATTCTATACCATAATCAAATCATTAGCCGAGCTCTATCATTTTTCATTCAGTAGAATGTCAGGGGAATAGAACACAATGTTCAATAATGTCATGAATTTAATAAAATAAGAAAAGAGACAAGGACAAATCCTTGGTGATAATTTCCATTCCAAATGAAAACGCTTGTGATGGCATTTTTTTTTTTTTTACATTTCCTTTCAATCATATACACCTAATGCAATCTGTTGTCCTGTTTTTTTCACAATTAAAACATCTTCATAAAAAAGACACTCGAAATGGGAATTTTACACCATTTTGTGTTAGTTTTTCCTTCAACTCCCAATCCTTCAGCCCTAAAAATATATTTAGTTTAATGAATATTTTAAAAGTATTTTTGTATATCAACATAAAATCACTTTGACCAGACTGACTTACTGAAATTCTCAAATTCCACTAAAAAACAAAAACCAAAACAATAGAAGTTAAAAAGCACCGATGGCCAAAGAGATGACTAAGACTGAAATACGTCAGTAATAACAAACTATAAAAACAATGCTATTGGCATGCCTGTTCGCCACTGCTAAAAAGAAAAAGGGAAAATAGCTTTTGAAAATAGGAGATCGTCTCTCCTGCATTTCCCCTCTGGTACCTAATTCATGAAGGCAACTACCAAGTCTGTCTTATTTGCAACTGTCTCCAGCTTAGAGTCTGGCACTTAGGAGGTGCACAAATCAATATCGTTCAATGACTGAATGCTTCTCCTCTCAAGATCATAAATGACATTCTACACAGAATCCCATGTGTCATTCGTATTGAATCAACATCTATTACTTTTACTGCTTTTAGTAATTCCTGTTCTAAAACTCAATAGCTAAGGACATCAAATAAGTTATTTTACTTCTCTCATACATTCTTCTGTATAAAATGGAGATTACGACTCTGTGTGGTTGTAAAGAAAAAAATACTGTAAGCAGAGTCCCTGGTACAGGACAAATAAATGCCTCTACCATTATTACTGCTAGTACTGTTATTCCTGTTGCTTGTTCTGAGATTACTGTTTTTGTCACATTGTTATCAGAAAACTGCCTCCTCAGTTTGTTGAGGATAGTTAGGTACCTGAAGTGTGACGTTGCTAACCTCAAATAAAATCATCTCAAACATTAAAGATATTGAGACCAAAATTTTCAAGTTACTTTAAAAGTACCTATGTTTTGGGGCACCTGGAAGGCTCAGTCGGTTAAGCATCTGACTTCGGCCCAGGTCACGATCTTATGGTTTGTGGGTTCGAGCCCCACGTCAGGCTCTGTGCTGATGGCTCAGAGCCTGGAGAGTGCTTCAGATTCTATGTCTGCCCCTCCCCTGCTAGCACTCTCTCTCTCTCTCTCTCTCATAAATAAACAATAAAAAAAAAAGAACCTATGCTTTCTCACTTTTGACTAGAGTGTTTCGAGCTGAATTGTGTTACCCCGAAATACATATGTTGAAGCTCTAACCTCCAGAATCTCAAAATATGAATGTATTTGGAGATGAGTCATTTAAAGATATGATTAAGTTAAAATGAGGCTTTTAGGGTGGGCTGTAATCCAATCTGACTGGTGTCCTTAGAAGAAGAGGAAACTTCGAAATCCAGAGACACAGAGATAAGACTACCAGGTCACAAGAGTGAGGGAGCCATCTGCAATCCAAGGAAGGAGGCCTCAAGAGAAATCAAACCTGTCAAGACCTTAATTGTGGACTTCTGGCCTTGAGAACTTGAGAAAATAATTCTCTGTTTAAGCCGCTCTCTATGTGCTGTTTTGTTATGGCAACCCTAGCAAACTAACCCTCGCAAAATTTATTAGACCTAGACTATATGTATTTTCAATATGTGTTGTGCTATGTTCAACTGCTTTATTAACTTTTTCTTTGCTTCATTGTTTACACAGATTTCAAAATGTTAAACTTCCTAGGAGAAACTTTACCACGTATAACTTTAGAAAACTAGCTTGTGTAATGCCTTAAATGGAAACATTTAAAATTATTCATCAGTGTATTTTTCAGTTGCTTTAATGACAGACATTTGTTGACACGCACTGTTTTCAGATATGGTCTTAAAATGCCTATGAGTCTTCAATAGTTTCCTTACCTAGCATGTACTTTTACTATAATTCTTCTGTTAATGAAAAAGATATCTTCCAATAGTACACTTTGGGGACAGATATGTAATTACCAATGAAATAAGAAAGTAAAAACATATTTGTGTTTGTATATGTATAATGTATATGTATATATACACATATATATGCATAGATACATAAGCCTGTACGAACTATATAAGAACATAGCCAAATTTGTTGAATATTTAATTATTGGAACTTGAACACATGTGTGACACTGTTCCTCTTACCCCCTCTCCCTCTTCCTTTGTAAGCAGTGAACAAACATGAAGTAAATAATCTCAACTCTGATTGGGGCCACAATGTCTTGCTTAAAAGAAAATTTTTAGTAGATGATTAATCAAGTTACTTGACATTTCTTACAATGTGGATTATTTTCTAGGTTAAAAAGAAAAGATTTCTCCATATTAGTTGTGATAACTATACTGCTTGATGAATTTAATTGAATCTTATTAAGAGACACAAACAATGTCTTTATGCACAGTTTAGTTTGACAATTTTCGTTGCTAAGATGTTCAAATTAATTAAAACTACTGGACGTGTAACAAGAAAAGTATATAAAATAAAAACAAATTGTGTTTTAAAACAACTGGCATTTGTAAATTCATTGAAACTACCAATATTTAAATAGTAAATAATAGAGGCAATTATTTGCATACACTCTGTAAGGAATATGTAGACACAATCTCAAATTCTTTTCAATTGTCTTGAAGACATAGTCAGAGATCATCCAGACAATTAGATTTTTTGCCAGAATCTGACAATTTTTTCCACATCTGGGATCCTTGAACCATGTCCAATATTACATGCTGAGCTTTTAAACCTATTTCCTGTATTTTTTACATGGAAATATTCTTTTATTAAAAAATTTTTTTTTAATTATTTTTGAGTGAGAGAGAGAGCATGAGCAGGGCAAGAGCCGAGAGAGAGGGAGACACAGAATCCAAAGCAGGCTCCAAGCTCTGAGCTGTCAGCACAGAGCCTGGCACAGAGCTTGAACTCACCAACTGTGAGATCATGACCTGAGCTGAAGTCGGACGCCCTGGGACTGAGCCCTGAAATACTTCAGGTGCCCTGAACTATTCTTATGTTTTCAATATAACAACAAAATGTACCTGAGAACAAAATTTTCAGTGGCTTCTTTTTCATTTAAACTGTATGATTTCCCATGGAAAGAAGCTCTTTCATAAAATGTATTTGCTAATATTTTTTCTCATTATTTTAAAACATGAGCTAACATTTACTGAAAACTTAATAAATGTCAAGGATTTTTCTAACCTATTTATGTATATTGTATGTATATGTAAGTTATGTATACATAGTTAACTGAAATATAAATCCTGATTTAAAACTGCATATTAAAAATCTAAAACTGGGGCACCTGGGTGGCTCAGTGGGTTAAGCATCTGACTTTGGCTCAGGTCATGATCCTGTGGTCCGTGAGCTTGAGCCCCGCATCGAGCTCTGTGCCAACAGCTCAGAGCCTGGAGCCTGTTTCAGATTCTGTGTCTCCCTCTCTCTCTGACCCTCCCCCATTCACGCTCTGTCTCTGTCTCAAAAATAAATAAACGTTTAAAAAAATTAAAAATAATTAAAAAATAAAAATATAAAACTAAAAAAATTTAAAATGACTCAAACCTATTTATTTCATTTTTTTAATTTTTTTCTCATTTTATTGAGGTATGATTGACAAAAAATATTATACATATTAAGGTTTATATTTTGATATACACATACATTGTGAAATTACTATAATCAAGTTAATTAATATACCCATCACCTTACATAATTAAAAATTTCTGTGAGTTGTGACAATATTTGAAACATATTCTTACCAAACTTCAACTACACATCATTATCATCACCATGTTGTATGTTAAGTCTCCAGAACTTGTTCATATTATAATTAAAAGACTGGACCCTTAGACCAACTTGTCCTCATTTCTCTAACCCTGAGGCTGTGTTGACTACCATTCTAGTCTCTGTTACTGTTAAGTTTGACTTTTTTATATTCCGCATATATGTGAAATCACATAGTGTTTGTCTTTCTCCATCTGGCTTATTTCACTTAGCATAATATCTTCCAGGTTGTTGAAAATGGCAGGAGTTCCTTTTTATGGATGAATAATATTGTTTCATTCATTTTGAGGTGATTTTTTGTGTATGATGTAAGGATTTAATTTCATGTGAATATCCCAACGACATTAATGGAAAAGACTATCCTTTCCCCTCTGCATTTCAGTGCTTTTATCAATCATTGGTTCATCACATATGTGTGAGCTTATTTCTAGACCTTTCATAGTGTTTCACTTATGTTTATCTGTTTTTATTCCAGTACTATACTGTTATGATTACTACTGCTTTGTATATAGTTTGAAATCAAAATGTATGATGCATCCATCTTTGCTCTTCCTTCTTAATACTGTTTTGGTTATTTGAGGTCTTCTCTAATGCCATACAAATTTCAGAATTGTTCTATTTCTGTGAAAAATGGCATTGGAATTACAGTAGGGATTGAATTGAATCTGTAGACTGCTTTGGTAGTATGGACATTTTAATAATATTAATTCTTCCAATCCGTGAACACAGGACATCTTTCCATTTGTGCCTTCTTAAATTTCTTTCATTAATATTTATAGTTTTCAGTGTACATATCTTATGCCTACTAGGATAAGTTTATTCCTAAGTATTTTGTTATTTTTGATACTATTTCAAATGGTATTGTTTTCTTAATTTCTTCTTTGAATTTTTGTTGTTAGCATATATCTATAAATATATTGCATTTCTATGTTGATTTTTTGTCTTGTAATTTATGAGTTCATTTATCAGTTCTGACAGTTTTTTGGTAGAGTCTTCAGTGTTTTCTCTCTTTTTTTTTAAGTTTATTTACTTATTTTGAGTGGTGGGGGAGAGGAGTAGAGAGAGAGGGAGACAGAATCCCAAGCAGGCTCTGTGCTGTAAGCAATGAGGCCAATGCGGGGCTCAAACTCACAAACCACAAGACCATGACCTGAGCCAAAACCAGAAGTTGGATACCCAATGGACTGAGCCACCCAGGCACCCCTTCAGATGCCCTTTACTGCTTTTTCTTGCTTAATTGCTCTGGCTAGAACTTCCAGAACTATGTTGAATAGAAATGGTGACGGGGCATCCTTCTCTTGTTCCTGATCTTAGAAAAAAAGCTTTCAGTTTTTCACTTCTGAGTGTAATGCTAGCTGTGGGTTTGTCATATATGACCTTTTTTAACATGCTGCTGAATTTGATTTGGTGTTCTACCTTATATTTTCACATTGAGAACTATACAGATTTTTACCTGTTTTATGTAGAATCTGCACATTTGTGGCATGCTAAGTGATTGTGGCTTATGTGAAATATTTCACAGCCCTGAAGCTATCAAAATGATATAATGTGTGTGCCTGAAAAAAATCAACCCTAAAATCAAACTTAAAGGGGTCCTTTTCTTAACTTTATGATATCAACAACTGAGGCTAAGCAATAAATTAGCTCCTAATATAGAAATATTCTAACCACTTTTTCTGTTTTTATGGTCAATTTATTGAGTGAATTGAATTAATCTTTTGTCATACAATAAATATTTGCTGAATAGATGAATGAAATGAATGAAGCATGGCAACCAAAGAACACTCAGTTTGGATTATCAGATGTTATGTTAGGAGCTAGGCGTCTAAGACATGGTGACTTATATTACTCACACATTAATGCTGAGCAAATATCACCTTTGTTAGTGTTGCTGTTCCAAAACTAATTTTATTTATTAGAAAACTTAAATCAAGGCTATTAGATTAAAAAAACCATTTGATATGATAATTAGTCATGATGGTGGGTGAAATTAAACACACACACACATTCACCCTTACCCTAACTAAACACTGAATGTTAACATTCAGTCTCACCTTAAAGTAATCTCCAGTTTGCCCTTCATTTTGTTTTTACTAAAAACAGAAGATACAGCCCTACTAAATACAAAAGAGGAAAAAACACAGCTGTGCATAAAATAATAATATGAATAATACTTTTTTTTTTTAACTTGACCTCTTTGAGGATCCACACTCTGGGTTTTTTATACATTTGTACACATGTGTGTATGTGTGTAAATGTTTATACATTAGGAAACATTTTCTCAGAACTGGAATTGGAGCTTTGAGTGAACCCTATGCATAATTTGAATAATAAGATATAAAAATTTTTCCTTGGCAAGAGTGTCTAAGAAATTTACATTTATACACTTAACTTTTCAAAAGATAAAACTTACAAGTAAATCAGCAAATTTGATACCAATATATTACAAGCCCAGTAAATTTTCAGCTAAAGTGTAGATCTTAAAGTAATGTAGAATTAAGAAAAAAAATACTTAGATATTTTACTTATCAAATTATACTTGATAAGTATACTTATCAAATTATAATGATAAGTTTAGTGAAAAGAACACTGGGGGCCAATGATCTAGTCCCAGAATTAAGTGTATGGAGTTTGGTGGTAGTAAATAATCACTGTTCCTCTTTAAGCCTGTGAAAGTATAAATGCTTTGTTCTCCAACAAAATTATAGTTTTCAGGGGCACCTGGGTGACTCAGTGAGTTAAGCATCTGACTGCTGATTTCAGCTCAGGTTATGATTGTGCAGTTTCGTGAGTGCAAGCCCCACATCGGGCTCTGGGCAGACAGTGTGGAGCCTGCTTGAGATTCTCTCTCCCTCTCTCTCTCTGCCCCTCTCCGACTTGTGCCATCTCTGTCTCTCTCAAAATAAATAAATAAACTTTAAATAAATTAAAAAGTAAAATTTAGTTTTCATATTCTATGGTTTAGGACTGGTAAAGTGAACTATAATGTGTGGATGAAGATCTGGTTTATATGACTCACATGTAAAAATGCAGACTTCCAAATTAATACCAGCCTTTAGTGAGTTCTTGATTTCTTGATATATTTAATTTTTATATACCTCTCAAAATATCAGTCACTATGAGTCTGATTTGGCAAAGCAAACAGTGAAGTGGTGATCCAGAAAGGAAAGAAAATATTCCCATAAATATCCTCCTAGAGTATCTCCTTGAAAATTGCTTGGTAATGAACCACAGTGTGTGGCTGGAGGATGGGGGTGGAGAGAGTCGATAAAAGGAGGAATGTGTTTTCTTCATTCAGTGATATATTTACTTTCTTTCTATTATTCTTAAGATGTTGTTCAAGTAATTTTTAAATTATAAGGCTGTATGCAATGCTAAGTATTCTGATTGTTATAAGATCTGACATCTGACATTAATAATTTAATTTTAGGATAAAATGATATACTTGTTTTTCCAAACAGATCCAATTCAATTGCATAAGCCAACATCTTCAAGTTAGAGATCGTTTCATTCACTAATAACATTCCCCAAAACAACAAAAATAGGAAAAGAAACATTCTTTTTTTTAAAACCCAACAAAAAAATTTAGACACTTTAGTGAGAAAGCTCAGGACATCAAAGCATTAATCTGAAAGCAAACAAAAAGTGCAATTTTTAACGTGCCCTAAAAGTAAGTTAAAAATAGGGCTATCAGTAGTCAACATAAGGTAGAGAAAATTTGGTCAAACTCAGTTTCCTGTGGCGCCTGGGTGGGTCATTTGGTTAAGTGTCCGACTTCAGCTCAGATCATTATCTCACAGTTTGTGAGTTCGAGTCCCATATCAGGGGCTCTGTGGTGACAGCTCAGAGCCTGGAGCCTGCTTCATATTCTGTGTCTCTGTCTCTCTCTGCTCCTCCTCCCCCTGCTCTCTCTCTCTCAAAAATAAATAGACATTAAAACATTTAAAAAAACACCTCAGTTTCCTGACATAACAAATACATGAGTTTATCCATTACAAATGAGGCTGAAGTCGACTTTTTGGTGTTGTGGGATCTAACGGTCTTCTCAAACCAGTTGTCACATGAATTTATTCAGTAGCAGAATCCTCTGTGAGAAGTATTGCCAGTGAAGAAGTACACAGACCACCTTTCCTCTCAGAACATCTTTCTTTTCTTTTTTCTTTTCTTTTCTTTTCTTTTCTTTTCTTTTCTTTTCTTTTCTTTTCTTTTCTTTTTTCTTTCTTTTCTTTTCTTTTCTTTTTTCTTTCTTTCTTTCTTTCTTTCTTTCTTTCTTTCTTTCGTTCTTTCTCTCTTTCTTCTTCCTTTCTTTTTTTCCTGGAGCATTAGAACAATTCCAAAGTAAGAATATTCCTGTAAAATCTGAGTGCACTGAGTGCAACCAAGTCTCAAAGATCCCTTTTGCCTTTCAAATTTAGCACTGACTTTGTCTTACTGCCTTTGAGATCAATTTCCACATGGTAATCCACACAGCACGGAGAAAGCTCTTACTTCTGAATGTATCATTACAAAAACAAACACACAAAACCAAAAAAAAAAAACAAAAAACAAAAAACAAAAAACTAACAGGGTGCCTGAACTCGTACATAAAATATTTTTCTCCGGTAATTTATATATTTCGAACAAAAGTCCTTGCTTTAAAACGCACTTAAGCTCACGACTCTCACCAATACTTCTTCCTTCGCTCAGATTTCAGGCAACGAGGGTGCCAGAAGATTTGGAATTTGTGTAACCCCAAACTGTGTTTTCCTAAGTAATCTTGGCAAGCTTAAAACCCTGGAAAGTCACAATTCACTTCCCAGGCGATCCTCCTGGACAGCTCAGCAGCAGAAAAGCAGAACAGGATATCCAGCTATAGAACAGGGCCGCGGCCCAGGTGGCCGGCTGTACAGCTGCAGAGAGCGTCCTACCAGGGGGGCAGCGCAGGGCCGCAGGAAGACACGTGTTTCTTTCCTCTGTCTGTTTTCCGCTAGAGAGGAAAGCACCGTCTGCACTCACCCAAACACTGCCTGTCGACACAGCACTTTTCAACAACGGTGAAAAGGCATTGTCTCTAACAATAAGTGTCAGAAGAGGAACAAATCATTTCTGAGATTCAGGAGGCCTCAACCCAAGCAGATAACGGACTATGGAAAAACAGCTTCGGTTTTATTGTTGTACTGAATGGGACATGATATCATAGATGCGAGGCCATTTAAGACCGATTGTTTGAAATCCGGGTTCGAAGGCTGGGGTTAAGTATGGGTTCTCTGACCTTGTGTTGAGAATCCTAAGGTAAGAATTATTATTAAGGACAAAGTCATCCTCCTGATACCATTCTTCTATTTTTGTGTTTTCTTTCTTTTTTTTTTTAAAGAATGATTTTTAGTCAAGCTAAGAAATTCTCAGAACATTCCTCCTCAGAAGTCTGTTCATACTTAGGAAATATTTATTTGCCTGTTTTATGAAGATATAGCTGACATGTAGCACTGCGTAAATTTAAGGTATACAGCCCAATGACTTGACTTTCAAATATTGTGAAATAATTAACATAGTAAAGTTAGTTAATATTCATTATCTCATATAGATACACAATAAGTTGTTTTTTTTTTTTTTTCTTAAGAAAGAGAGAGCATCCTAGCAGGGGAAAGGGACAGAGGGAGAGAGAGAGAGACAGAGACAGAGACAGACAGAGAGGCAGAGAGAGACAGAGAGAGAGAGGGAGAGAGAATCTTAAGGAGGCTCCATGTTCAGCATTGAGCCCAACACAGGGCTTGATCGCACAACTCTGGGATCTTGACCTGAGCCAAAATCAGGAGTCAAACGCTCAAACCCACCCAGGGGCCCTGGAAATACATCTTAAATAGAAAGGAAAGCCAGAAAGAGTGATAGAAAAATATATATGTCCAAAATTGACACAAGTGAACTCACACTTATTATAAAACAATGACAAAATATATTTTTTAAATTTCCCTTAAGTATTTTTAGAGAGGAAAAAAGAATAGACTTTTGGGGGAGAAAACTGATTACATTCTTCAAATCTAACACGTTTGTTCTAGGTCATAAAATAAAAATTTGAAAATGAATGTCTTGTATGTAATTGTATTTCAAATTAGTATATGCCCATTTATTTCCATTCTTGACACTCAGAAAATGTTATATATACCATACATATATGACAGAGACAGGTAATAGAATAGAGAAATAGATGTTAAGTCTTGACAGCTGAGGGAGGAAACAGACCAAAACTATCTTCATTTTAGTTGTCATTTTGTACATACATAAATTTAAAAACCTGAACATTAAAATTTCATTATTCTGTTATTCCTACAAGCATATTGATTAAAATGTGAATTATTGTCAAACAGTGCTCTGAGACTATCACACCAAACAATTTGCAATTGCAGTATGTAATCAAGATCTTCCTATAAGGATAGGATTAATAATGATGCAAAGAAACTTTTTCATTAACCTAAATAACCGGTAATATTATCATTTTCCTAAAGTTAAAAAAATCATTTGGGAATATATATCAAATTGTTTTTAATTTACAGTGCAATCATTATCAGTTGGTGAAGTAAATTAATCTACTGTTGGCAAAAAGGTTGATAAACAATGTTGAGACAGTCTATACATTGAGAAACATGAGCCAGATTAATCATCCAAATAAGAAAGAATTGAACCATTCTACTATTGTATCTGGGATATATTTCATCTTAGTGATGGTTTCTCCTTTTATTAAACAAATGACTGTTTAGTCAGAAACATCTATTCTTTTAATCTCCATAGCCTTCTTATAAATTAAGAAAGAAATACAACATTTTAGTTCCCCTCAGTATTGAAGTTAACTACTCTTACTTAGATTGTATCTAGGGACTAATTTACCAGACACTAAATTGTATGGAAATCCAGAGAATTTTTTTTTCTAGCTGGGAAAATCTGGTAGTAATTTTTATATCCCTTACTAAATTTGAAATTTTCTTGTATGTGTACACAGACTACACTTTTTTTATCTTTAATTTTTAGGTAAATGTTCTTAACCAAGGAAAATTAGAAATTCAGAGCAGAAAAAAATAATCATTCAGAAATCTACTAGTAAAAAAAAAAGAAAACCCTGTTAGTATTTTAGAGGCTATGTATTCAATCTTTTGTATGACCAAACCTATAACAAAAAAGTGACATTAGTACAAATACTGTTTAAGTATCTTTATTTTCTGTTATGTGGCGTTGATATTTTTAATGAACCCATATACATTTGCACTATCATTTGTAAAAAATGCAGCACATTATATTGTATAAATGTGCCCTAACTTATTTAACTAACGTCTTTTATTAGACATTTACTTTACTTCTGATTTTGCACCATTATAAAAGATGTTATAATTACTATTACATAAAGTCTTTGTTAAATCTAAGACAAATTCTTAATAATGGAATTACTGACTCAAAGTTAGTATTCATTTTTAGCACTTAAGATCAAGATTGCCAAATGTTCCTCTTTAAAGGCTGTATCACCTTACTCTCCCATGAACACTGTACAGTTCAGTCCCTTGAACAAGAGTTTGAACTATGCAGGTCCACTTATGCAGAGATTTTCTTTAATAAATACAGTACGGTAATGTAAATATACCTTCTCTTCCTTATGATTTTTTTTTAATTTTTTAATGTTTAATTTTGAGACAGAGAGAGACAGAGCATGAACGGGGGAGGGTCAGAGAGAGGGAGACACAGAATCCGAAACAGGCTCCAGGCTCCGAGCTGTCAGCACAGAGCCCGACACGGGGCTCGAACTCACAGACCGCTAGATCATGACCTGAGCCGAAGTCGGACACCCAACAGACTGAGCCACCCAGGCGCCCCTTCCTTATGATTTTCTTAATAACGTTTTCTTTTCTCTAGCTTGCTGTATTCTAAGAACACAGTATATAATACATACTACATACAAAATATGTGTTAATTGACTATTTATGTTATTAAGAATAGCCTACTATTGACCAGAGCCTTAATAGTTAAGTTTTGGGGAAGTTAGAATTATACACAGATTTTTTTATTTTGACTGCCTAAGGCTATTCAAGGCCTAACTGTGTATGAATAACTATTTTCTCACCTCTACCCATAACTGGATAGTCAAAAATAAAATAAGAACTCTGGCTCAATTATTTTTTTCAGATACGATATTTCACTGATTTTTGTTTTTATTTCTTTTGATCTCTATGTTGATTTTTAAGATTTCGTTATTGACCAATAATTATTTCTCTTTGCTTACTTCCTATTATTGTCTTCTATACATTCTATCCATTTTTTTTTCATTTTCAGCACTTTTTATTTTTGCTATCTTACTTTTCTATATGAAAGTTATTAACCATTTGTTACAAATGAGGCAAATATTTTTCCAGATGTCTGCATGCAAAATAACCTTTCATTAGCAAGATAGATTTTGGAACTGGGAAAACTAGGATTTTCAGTCGGAATTCTATCTATGTGATATTACTACCTATGTGATTTCAAACAAGCCACTATGGCTCACTAAGAGTTTGTTTTATCATACATAACATGGTGATGGTAAACTTATTACAGGCATAAATATTAAGCAATAAGGCAAGTACAAAATTAATGATAGCTATTATTTTCATGATTTTAAATGTTTCAGACATTCAGGTACTGTTCAAGTTTTATGAAACCAAATCTCCATTTTTATGGTTTCTGAAAGAGTTAACTTATAGAAGTTGTTAAGAACTCAGACTCAGGAAACACTCTTGAGTTAGAAGTGTGGCTCTGGTTTTTAGTAGTTGTTTGCTTTTAGGTCAGTTATTTAACCTTTCTGAGCCTCAGTTTTCTCACATGAAAAACGGATGGATTTTGGTACCTGTGTTATAAAGGTGTTGAGACAATAAAATAGCAACATAGTGCTTACGAAGAGTCCGGCATAGTACCTGACACAGAGAAAATTCCCAATAAACTTTAGCTTTTATAACTATGAGCCTGGTAATTGTTTTATGCTTTAAGCGCTCTTTCATTATTTAGGGTTTTCTTAATTGTTCAAACGGCATGAGAGGAATTCTCTGGGTTTCCTAATATGACATAACGCAGCTGGCTATCAGAGACAATTTCTTGGCTGCATTTCTGTTCTGGAGGCGCCAGTGGAACCCCTCACTCTGGCTAAGAAAGGTTTTTCTGGGGAGTATCATTGATTGGAGAGGATGCTTTGAGATCTATTAATATATTTTAATGATGCTGCTCAATATTTGGTATCTTAGCAAACACTTGCACATTTAGTCTAACTGAAACATATGGTCTTTTCACTCTCTTTTTTCTAATCTCCAAGATGAAAAAGCCTATTTTAACAAAAGTGATCTTGGAATCTTAACAAAAAGACAGTTAACTCTATGTGGACAGAATCAATCCAGGCTCCTGGTAAGAAACAGAACCCAATATTGGTGAAAGGGAGGGGGGCACATTCACACAGTGTGACCCTGAGGAAGCACATAAAGGGAAGTAGTCATTTCCTAGTTAGAGTGTATGGTCCAACCATTAGTGGCCCTGATTCAGAAAATAACACTTCCCAGACCCATTCAAATCTTCTAACTGGAGGTGATCCAAATAATTGCTTAGATATTGGAGTGGTGAATGTGTACTAATGGGCTCCTATCAAGTGACATACCACCTTTCTGGATGTAAATATTGCCATGCACAAGACTTTTTTTCCCGTTTCACTGGAGGGCCAAGCAAGATGGCTTTCTGAACCACAGACATTCTTGTTCACATTTTAATTGGTCTTTGAGAGAAAGGATTTGCAAGTCAGAATATTTTTAATATGGAAAGCCTTTCAAAATGTTCCCCATGAAGCCAGCCTTAATTTGCATTTAATTATATTCCTAAATAGCTTACTTTCCTTCATTTTCTGTTGGCTGGATTCTTACGGCTTAGGCTTGCCGTATACACTGAATTCATCCCCAGGCGTCCTAGGAGTTGGCCTCTAGAGATAATATTTTCACCCTCTGGTTACAGAGCCTTTTTTCAGTCAGCCATGAATTTATGCAGAGGAGTACGAAGCCTCCAACGCAAACCTGACAGTTTGAGAAGTCATCCATTGTCACTCATCTCTCCTTGAGCAGTCCAGTGGTCGTCCTGATGTCCCCCCAAATGCACTGCTTTCAATGGTGTCATGAGAGACTTGCTGCCTCAGCCCTTTATCCACTGGACTTAACCAAAAGGAATGACCCTTTCCTTAAACTATGATTCTCACGTATCTTGAAATGTAAGTAGATTTCAATATAAATGACTCCTGATTTAGGGTTCATGGCTACTTCTCACTGCAGGGGAAAAACATGAGGATAATCTCGTTTAGCACAACGATCCTTGTCCAGATTCAGTATGTTTCATATTTCCTCGGTAATATATCCATTTCCTGTTTGCCGATATCAATTTTAAAAATAAAGAATTTCTAGGAATTGCAGATTCTCTTATATAATCTTTTATTGATATAAAGGTCTTGTTATACGTGGAAGACAATTCTGTGTGCTACGCCGTGTTCACCATATAAATCCACTAAGTTGAGGTCAGATTTCTTTGTGCTACTCATCTCTGGGGGAAAAATGCAAACATTTTTTAACTAAATGTCATTTATGTGAAAGACATAATTTGAAAAGGAAATGTTTTTCCTACACGATATTTAATTTTATCAAATAATGAAGGGAAAAAAGACAACTTGACTTCTGCTTTATGGAGAAAAATACTATCCTGTGAGAAAAGCCTCTCATTTTGTGAAGTGGTCCCAAGAGACAGCTGGCATATTCAAGATATAACAACCACTCTGGAGAGCAATGAATACAAACACATACACAAAATCTGTCACTCAACAACTAATATTCATGAACTATCAACAGAGAAATCAAGTTCAGAATGCAGGCAGAAAACCTATTTCCTCAGTGTGTTTCAGATAAAACATACAACATAAACAGATTATGAAAAGCCTAATTGTAGCAGGCCCCGGGGGAATTCTGTTGCTGTCCCCATAATGCCATGATTCAATTAAGTAGTATCACAGGTAGAATAGAGAAGGCAGGCAGAATCTCCAACAATGTTGCCAGACACATGCCTCTGCTATGGGGACACCCAGATTTTTGTGGAAGATATTTATGTGTACTAAAAAGGCAAGATGCTGGAGAGGATGTGGAGAAACGGGAACCCTGTTGCACTGTTGGTGGGAATGAAAATTGGTGCAGCCACTCTGGAAAACAGTGTGGAGGTTCCTCAGAAAATTAAAAATAGACCTACCCTATGACCCAGCAATAGCACTGCTAGGAATTTACCCAAGGGATACAGGAGCACTGATGCATAGGGGCACTTGTACCCCAATGTTTATAGCAGCACTCTCAACAATAGCCAAATTATGGAAAGAGCCTAAATGTCCATCAACTGATGAATGGATAAAGAAATTGTGGTTTATATACACAATGGAGTACTACAGGACAATGAGAAAGAACAAAATATGGCCCTTTGTAGCAACGTGGATGGAACTAGAGAGTATTATGCTAAGTGAAATAAGCCATACAGAGAAAGACAGATACCATATGTTTTCACTCTTATGTGGATCCTGAGAAACTTAACAGAAACCCATGGGGGAAGGGAAGGAAAAAAAAAAAAGAGGTTAGAGTGGGAGAGAGCCAAAGCATAAGAGACTCTTAAAAACTGAGAACAAACTGAGGGTTGATGGAGGGTGGGAGGGAGGGGAGGGTGGGTGATGGGTATTGAGGAGGGCACCTTTTGGGATGAGCACTGGGTGTTGTATGGAAACCAATTTGACAATAAATTTCATATATTGAAAAAAAAAATTTTTAAATAAATAAATAAATAAATAAAAATAAAAAGGCAAGATGCAAGTAAGTGTATTCATTATCTTTTGCAAGAATCATCCAAAGAAAATGTCAAATCTAAGCTAAAACTCTTAGCTGAGTCTGGTAAAGATATGCTTTTATCATAGAGTCATAGAGTTCTGGCTCCTCAGTCTCCTCAACACTGTCAAAATTATATCATCCTCATTAGTTCACATCCACTTAGTACGTACTAGAGGCTAAACACTGTGATTAGCAGAAATCATTACCAAATAGGTTACCTAACTCAGTATCAGATGGAACCAATTCAACCAGCTGGAGAGAAAACTTACTTTACCACATGTTATTAAAATGCAAACTTTCATTGCATAATGGATTTGCTTTAGTTAAATAAACACATCGGCATAATTGCCATACTAATGGTTAAAATTCAAGCTTGATTTTATTTTGTTTTTAATATTACAAGAACCTTTCCAAATAATGCCAAGGGCACAGATTTCAAGAGTCCAATGTTATTTCTCATTCTGCTGGCCAAATGTGCTACTAACCTTTTGTATGAATCAAAGGTACAAATAAAAGTTATCCCTTTAGGGAACACTCTTACAGTGTTGGTGGGAATAAAAACTGGTACAGCCTCTCTGCAGAAACAGTATGGAGGTTCCTCAAAAATTTTAAAATAGAACTACCCTATGATGCAGCAATTGCACTACTAGGAACTTACACAAAGGATACAAAACACTTATTTGAAGGGATACATGCACGCTGATGTTTATAGAACCATCATCAACAATAACCATATTATGGCAAGATCTCAAATACACTGACTGATGAATGGATAAAGAAGGTGTGGTATATATATATTTAATTTTTTTAATGTTTATTTATTTTTGAGAGAGCAAGCACAAGCAGAGGAGGGACAGAGAGAGAGACACAGAATCCGAAGCAGGTTCCAGGCTCTATCAGCACAGAATCCTATGTGGGACTTGAATTCACAAAGTGTGAGGTCACGACCTGAGCTGAAGTCGGATGCTTAACCAACTGAGCCACGCAGGCGCCCCTATATATTTAATTTAAGTAAAAACTTGAAACAATACATAAATAAAAAATAAAAATAAATATGGGGCGCCTGGGTGGCGCAGTCGGTTAAGCGTCCGACTTCAGCCAGGTCACGATCTCGCGGTCCGTGAGTTCGAGCCCCGCGTCAGGCTCTGGGCTGATGGCTCAGAGCCTGGAGCCTGTTTCCGATTCTGTGTCTCCTTCTCTCTCTGCCCCTCCCCCGTTCATGCTCTGTCTCTCTCTGTCCCAAAAATAAATAAACGTTGAAAAAAAATAAAAATAAAAATAAAAATAAATAAAGGATGGAAGGAAGGAAGGAAGGAAGGAAGGAAGGAAGGAAGGAAGGAAAAAATGCTATCAAACCTAAGACAGAAAATAAATGATTTTCAATTTATGGCTCAATTAATTTATTCAATAAATCTGAAGAACAACAACAATAAAAACTCATCCCTTTAGCTGACAGCAATGTAGCATTAAAAGGTGTGGATAAAGAAATCTCATCTCCTTTCACGGGTATGGCAATTCTTACATAACAGTGTTCCCATTAAATGCAACTTTTGACTATATGGTCTTCTGCAAAAATTAGATCCATGATCCCTTTGATCTTGGAGAGCACAATCAATAAAAGTACATTCTGACATGGCAAGTGTGAGTGCTATTGATGGGGAGAGCTGCCTCCTTCCTATCTGTGTGTGACCTTTTTCCATGGGTCACCAAAAAGTTCTGCTCCTTTTAGGATGTTATAGGAAGGGCAAAATCCAGAAGAGGGGCTTCCACTCATCTTGCCTGCAACCCTTCCACCTGTATGCCTGATTCTGTCCCCACTCATGCTTTGTGCAAAGGAATGAAGCGCTGCTCTAAAGGTCCAGGTGTCTATCACAGAAAGAGTACACACACTTGGGAAAGATCCAGAGAAGCTAGGTCAAATAGCAGCATGCAGACTTTTACATGAATTATAAATTATATAAAGATCATGTGAGACTCTAGTAAAAATGTAAAGATGGCTTTTATAGTAAAGATCAAAGTAGTATAAAATACAAACATTATATTACGATTTTAAGAAGTTCTACACTCTAGGGGCACCTGGGTGGCTCAGTTGGTTGAGCTGCCGACTTCGGCTCAGGTCATGATCTCACGGTTTGTGAGTTCGAGCCCCATGTCGGGCTCTGTGCTGACAGCTCGGAGCCTGGAGCCTGCTTCGGATTCTGTATCTCCCTCTCTCTCTGACCACCCCCCCCACCCCCCATTAACGCTCTGTCTCTCTCTGTCTCAAAAATAAGTAAACATTAAAATTTTTTTAATTAAATAAAAAACGTTCTACACTCTAAAAAATCATGATGCCCACTCATTAACATTCATCTATATAAATTTAAAATAAAAGACAATACTGAGCCATTAAATAAGTATAAGAACATCCAACAAAATTTGGATTTTTCTTTTGATAGTTATTTTCACTGTCAATATAAAAGTCTTTGTCATGCTCCCCAAAAATATTTGAGTCTTACCTGACAGTGTCCTATAAATGTACTTAATCTGTCAACTGTACAATCCAGTCAGGATAGTAGCTAGCTATCCATTTATTTTCTTTAGACATCTAGAAGCAACTGAGTAAATCATGGTCAAATTACTTCATCTCCTTGGGCCTCAGTTTTTCACTTATGAAAGAACTGAGTTGGAACTAGGTTGATTTCATGATATTCTATATTATAAGGAATTGTAGGGAAAATAGAGTATAGTTTTATTTCATTTGCAGAGATATAAAAGTAGATTTAGAATTTGAATGCATGATTTCCCATCCCCTTAGAAAGAAACATAAAATGTTAAAATGGTGAGTAAAAAGGAATTTTTGCCTAAAATTTCCTGGGGTTCGTATCACTTCTAATATATGCAAGCACTATGATTCAGCTTTATCCTCATCCTCAAGTCTTACCTCATCCATGACATTTTCCCAGGCTATTCTAGTGTCCGAATTTTCACCACACTTTTCTAATGCCTTACAGGACTAAGTAATGCATTATCAAGTAGTGTCTGTTATGTGCTTACAATTTGAATCCCAGGACATAGTGTATACTTCTTGAAAGCAGTGACTATGACTTGTATTTCACTGAATCCCTTGCACAATCTAGCAAGCTATTCGGTATATAGAGAGAATTCATAAAAATCGGTTTTTAATTTGTCACTCCTTCACTGATGAGGAATTAGCAAAGTAATACATAGAAAATACAAACTAGAGTTCAGTTTATTCATCTCTGGAGTGGTCATTCTCTCTCCCTCAAACCACTGTTCTCATCTGCCTAGAATATCATTTTCAATATGAATAATATTTTTGGACCTGGCTTTGAATTATCGGTACAATGCCTATTGTTTAATGCTAGAAAATTCTAAAAAGTCCTTTTTAATTGTACATTGAATTGTTTAGAATATTCTGTCTACAACGTGGAAAACATAATTTACCATTTTTTGAAGGGATATAATGTAGATCCAATGAGTTTTATTATTACCCAGTTCATATAATTAAGATTTTTCAAATTTCTGATAATAATACATTCATTGCTACATATTACTATGGTCCTTTTCCCTACTATCATTTTTTTTTAATTTTCAGGATAGAATTCCATCAAATCGTTAATATATTGCTTTCCTCAGGATGTCCAATAAAAGCAATATTGGCTTATTTTAGTTCTTAGTAGGATATTTTGTGTGAGGAACACATTTTTTAATATCTAGGAACATAAGAAAAAATGGCGATTTAGTTCTCCATCATGGCATCTTAGAACTCTCCGTTCTGAGTGGGCTAGTAAACAATACCATCACAATCTTCCACTACACAGATTTATCTCTTCTCCATTTGTTAGATGCCATCAATAACATGAGTAGCAGTTTTAATAATTCCATACTAGTATCTATTCACCCAAAAAAGCATTTCACACTTAACAGCAGAAACTAGATCTCTCAAACACTAAATCAATTTTACTCTCATGAAAAGTTTATCAACATAATACATGATTTTCCATAATGCTTCCTTTTTGCGTTGCCACCTGATACCTTTCTTACCACTAGCGAACGAAAGCAATGTTTGTAAGCTTACGCCTTTTCAATCGAGATTATGTAGGGTAATAGTCCTGACACTACTTTGACAGTACAGTCCTTTGAGGAAGGATTCTAAATAACTAGGTCAAGACTCTCATAATTAAAACTAGGAGTTGGAAAGGACATAAATAATTACCTAGATCAGAAATTGAAAAGGCAAGTACCTATATGAGCCAGACAGGTAATTAAAGTAGCACACTGCACATTCTATGCCCACCTAATGCGGACAACAGTTATGTAACTTCAGACAGTGGCTGCCATTGCACAGTTTCGTGCAAACTGTGTCGTGTCTTTAGCTAAAAAACTATTCGTTTCTTGAGCGTAGGAGCCAAGATTTTCATTCTACTTACTCAAAAGCATTAACTGAGAGCCACACCTAAAGAAAGCACGTAGTGGATATTGTTGATTAACAGACATGACCGACTGTTTATGTCCTTTCCAAGACAAACTGTAGAGTTAATATTCAAAAAACTATTTTAATATTCTTTATAGAGTTAATATTAAAAAAAACTTTTAAAAATACAAATAGCTAGGGTTAAAAGAATATCTAACAATCGGGGCGCCTGGGTGGCGCAGTCGGTTGGGCGTCCGACTTCAGCCAGGTCACGATCTCGCGGTCCGTGAGTTCGAGCCCCGCGTCGGGCTCTGGGCTGATGGCTCGGAGCCTGGAGCCTGTTTCCGATTCTGTGCTTCCCTCTCTCTCTGACCCTCCCCCGTTCATGCTCTGTCTCTCTCTGTCCCGAAAGTAAATAAACGTTGAAAAAAAAAAATTAAAAAAAAAAAAAAAAAGAATATCTAACAATCTTAAAACACAAGTGGTGCCAGGTGGAGAGGAGCTAGGTTGGCAGCCATTAGGTGAGATAGTATTTAATAGTTTTTTAAAATGTTTAATCATTTATTTCGAGAAAAAGAGCAAGTGGGGGAGGGGCAGACACAGAGGGAAAGAGAATCCCAAGCGGGCTCCACTCTGCTAGTGCAGAGCCCGATTCAGGGCTCCAATTAATTCATAAACTGTGAGATTATGACCTGAGCCAAAATCCAGAGACAGACACTTAACCAACTGAGCCACCCAGGCGTCCTAAGGTAAGATAGTATCTTTGAGTAAACCTTTAATATGACAATACAGAGAATAATCATTAGTTCTGCTGGAAACACACACACACACACACACACACACACACACACGTAATAATGAAATATTAAATACATAACAATATTCTATTTAACATTTTGACCTTGAATAACTGCTGGACACTCTATAGAGAAATAACAGTGACATCAAAAATCTAACCATGAATTTAAAGTTGCATTTTTGGGGGCGTCCGGGGGGCTCAGTTGGTTAAGCATATGACTCTTGATTTTGGCTCAGTTCATGAGGCCACAGTTCATGGGATGAAGCCCTGAGTCAGGCTCTGCTCTGACACTGTGGAACCCGCTTGGGATTCTCTCTTTCCCTCTCTCTCTGCCCCTCCTCTGCTCATGCTTTCTCTCTCTCAGTCTCTCTCTCTCTCTCTCTCTCTCTCTCAAAATAAACATAACAAGAAGATAAAGTTGTATTTTGGGGAAAAGAAAATTTTAAAACCCCGTTTTATAAAATACATTCTTAGAGCCAGTCAAGTGATATGAAAAATAAGATGAAGTATCTAAAGCAGCACTTATGGTAATGTAAATAGGATGTGAGTTACATACATAACAAAATTTTTAGCAGCCATATCTTTAAAAAGTAACATTTGCTAAAAAAAAAAATTAATTAAAAAAAATGGGGCACCTGGGTGGCTTAGTTGGTTGTGTTCAACTTCAGCCCGGGTCATGATCTTACAGTTCTTGAGCTCAAGCCTCACGTTGGGCTCTCTGCTGACAGTTCAGAGCCTGGAACCTGCTTCGGATTCTGTGTCTTCCTCTCTCTCTGTCCCTCTCCTAATCATGTTCTGTCTCTCTGTCTCTCAAAAATAAATAAATGATAAAAGGATTTTTTAAGCAGCATTAAACAGATGAAAGTAATTTTAACAAAATTTATTTAACCCAATGTTTATAGCAGCACTATCGACGATAGCCAAAGTATGGAAAGGGTCCAAATGTCCACTGACTGATGAATAGATGAAGAAGATGTGGTGTAGATATACGATGGAATGTTATTACTCGGTGATCAAAAAAAAAATTAAATCTTGCCATTTGCAACAATGTGACGGAACTAGATTGTATTATGCTAAGTGAAATAAGTCAGTCAGAGAAAGACAAATATGTGATTTCTCTCACCTGTGGAATTCAGGAAACAAAACAGATGAACATAAGGGAAGGGAAGCAAAAGTAGTATAAAAACAGAGAGGGAGACAAACCATAAGGGACTCTTAGACACAGAGAACAAACTGGGTGGGGGGATGGGCTAAATGAGCCAGGATCATTAAGCAGGACATTCGTTGGGATGAGTACTGGGTGTTATATGTAAGTGATGAATCATTAAGTTCTATTCCTGAAATAATTATTACACTATATGTTAACTAATTTGGATTTGAATTTAAAAAAAGGTATATAATGCCATCCTAGTTTTTAGTAATCTCTATATGCCTAGATACATGTCCACAAGGACATTACATAGCATTATTAATAATCTTGACATATTCGTATTGAGGATGAATTTAATATTCTTTTTTCCAGTCTACAGTATGTAAAATTTTGACACCAATGATCATTTTGTAATAAGAAAAGAACTTCTAATAATAAAACATGTACAAACAATGGTACAATAAAAAAAATAAATTTTATTTAACCCAATATATCCAAAATACTATCATTCAACATGTAATCTGTATTAAAAATTATGTACAAGATACTGTACACTTTTTAAATAGAAAACTATGCATTCTCTATACATGTTAGACAAAATCTGACACTGTCGACGTTAACTCCATGAATGATAATTGTCTTAAGAAAAAATGACTCAAGTTTTTGGGGGAAATGGTGACAAGAATGACTTAAAATAGTTCTACACTGGATTTTTTCTTCTCTGAAATGATGTTAGAGTCAATGACAGAACTGCCCCTTTCAGTATTTTGATCTCTTAGTGATAGGGTAGGCAGTTAGTCAGACCTGAACTGGAAGCAAGGATGGTGATAAACAGGTTACACATTGGGAGCCTCAGGGTACAACCTCCTAGCCTTAGGGCTTCCATGACCCCAGGGCTAAAAGACCAAGGGCCACAGGTGTAGAACATGCACTCTCCATTTCTACCTATGCCACAGGGTAACCCCAAGACTCATTACAATGCATTTGCATTGTGGTTTTAGCCACCCACTTCATGGTGAAGTATGCCATGACAGTTCCAGTACAAACCTTGTGGGTACCCCCTTGTGGAAGGGGTTAAAAACTTCCCCTCCCGACCTGCTGGAGGAGTCCCGCAGATGGCTGCAAGTAGCCTCCATGAGAGCCCATCACCTCCATGACCGAAGACCCCCCCCCCAAATACAAACAAAAGACCCCCGTAGCCTCAAGGGCAGTTGTCACCTGTGGGCCTGCCCACTCTCCTACCTTTAGAGTGCCCTGTCCCTCACAAACTGCTTTGTGTTTGCTACTTTCCCTTCTGGCTATCTTTATTGGAGTGCAGATCCTCACATAAATCTTTCCTGGGGAACCCAAGAACACGAGAGCTCCATTCATACAATGCAGACTCTCCCACCCATAACATTGGTAAGTGATAAGTCAAACATAAGCCCACAAAACAGTTAAAATCACCAAATTTCGGTTAGGAAGTCAGTCTCTTTCCCCTATTGTATTATGGTGGCTCTGAGAGTTTTTGTCTCTCCTTCTCGGGATGGTTAAACATTGCCCCGAAGGCCTAACTTACCACCTCATAAATTGTCTTTTAGGAAGGCAGATATAATAAGCAAATGATTTGCCTCATAAATAATTATACCTCATATTCAAATCTATACCTTAGAAGAGCTATTTTCCTTCCGAGAATTAGCAGATTTGTGCTACTTTATTTATTTATACATATCATAAAGCTGAACGATCACTCTTCCAATACAAAGCGAGCAAATTTGCTGCACTTACATTAGTTGCAATTCACAAGTATTTGCACGGAATATTTCAATAGGATTGAAATGGCTTTTCCTCCTATCAGTAGACTCGAGTGTATTCTTACACTAACAGCATGAGGGAGAGGAAGAATTGCACATTATCTTATATGTCTCTGTCTCATTTCAGACAATCCGTTTGCAAGCTGAAATGCTAATCTCTGAAAATGCTAGTGTCACAGGGAGGTGTGAGGGAGGTGCGTGCGGGTGTTACGCCTTTACTCTCCTTGGCTTGCTGCGGCTGGAAGACGAAGGTTGGAGTAAAAGAAGGGGTGATACTGAGGAAATGGAGTGTGAACGTTTACGTTAACTATGAAGGCTGTAGGCTCTTTTTGTGATTTAAGATACAAAGATTAATTTCATTAAGAGCCAAACACACCTCAGGAGTGCTTATCACCGCTCTTCAGAGAGGAAGTGGCCATTTTTCGTTATTGCAAAACAAACAAACAGTGCCTGTTTTTGTAGCCCTGACCTAAGCGTACTCTCACTGTATCTCTCTGTGTTTGCAAACCTCCTCCCTGGGTCCAGTAGCAGGTGTGAGGGAGTTTAAAACAAAATGTTTACATGGAGCAGTCCCACTCCCATTTAAGAGCTCTGTTACCCTTTGAGTTCTTGGAAAGGCACAGCTGAGGTCAACAGCTTGATTCTGTGAAGCTGCCGCTGCCAACTGGCAGACATCTTTCAAGGTCATGGAAAGTCTAAAGAGTGAAAATAGATTTCTAGTCTTTTATTGTGAAGTTTAATATTTGTGTTCCATATCTGACATTTAGTATTTGCAATATTTTTAATATTTGCATATAATAAGTTGAATCCTGCCAAAGGTGCCATCTGGATGAAGGGAGACCAAAAACTAGAAGTGTAAGTTTCAGTATGACTGAAGTTGAGGGAAAAAGAAACCTCCATCACAAATGGAGAGGTGTTGAACTACCAACATGGGCTTGTTTAGGGGGAGGGATTTTGCAACCAGGAGCCTACGCATTTGCAAAACCTGGAGACTGGCTGAAAACAATGTCTTCCCCAAAGCTGGAGTCTTGTCGCCCCTCTTCGAATAAATCAACCCCGCAAGTAGAAGCTAACAACTAAACTTACATATTACGCAGTCACAGTTAAAAGCCGTGCCTCTAGGCACATAATTAGGTACCTTCTGCAGTTCCATAAAGTGTTCCCAAATATGCTTTATTTTATCTTATTGATTTTACTTCACTTTTATTTGTGAAGCAATTTCTATCCCCAACATGGGGCTGGAACTCACCACTCCAAGATCAAGAGTTGCGTGCTTTTCCGACTGAGCCAGATAGGCACCCCAAACATGTTTCATTTTAAGGTGGGCATTCTTGTTCAGTTTCTGAGGAAGTTCCTCATGAGGCCTTTTAAGAATTGAATCATTTGGAGGGCACCAGGGTAGCTCAGTTAGTTGAGCCTCTGACTCTTGATTTCAGCTCAGGTCATAATTTCATGGTTTGTGGGACTGAGCCCCTCATAGGGCTCTGTGTTGAGAGCAAGGAGCCTGCTTGGGATTCTGTCTCTTCTTCCCTCTCTGCCCCTCTCCCAAATCTCTCTCTCTCTCTCTCTCTCTCTCTCTCTCTCTCTCTCAAAAATAAATAAATAAGCAAACAAACAACACAGAATTGAGTCATTTGGTATATGGCCTTATATAAAGTCATAGATGACATGTGTTTGTTCCCGTGGGAATGGCAAGTATGAACAAAAAAGAAAGGGCCTATGGAACATACACTTATGACCACAAATAAGCTTGTTTTTCAAACTACACCTCATTTCAGACAGTGTAGTAAATACTGATGTATTTCCTCACATACAAAGTAAATCATATTACCCTCGTTACAAGGATGGGTCACACCAACACAGGCTCCGTAAAGATGAGACACCCTCCTTTGTCCTCCCTCAGCCCTGGACTCCAACATGCAACAAACACACCCCACACATTCACATACCACAAATATAAACATGTGCATACACACCACACACATACACGTGCAAACCCCGACCCCCCATATACACATACAAATACCCACATGCCATTTCCTACGAGCATTTGACATGGCTTTTTGCCTCATGATTGTTTCTCCTCATGAAAAATCAGCTTCACCATTTACTGAAGTTGTTACGTAATTTGCTAAATCTTTCTAGACTACTTCCCCACCTGAAATAAGGATAATAGCAATCTCATATAGTGTTATGAGAGTTAAAATAAGACAAATAAAATATGTGGTAAAATCGCTGGTACATGATAAGGACTCAGTAAATGCTGGAAATTGTTATTATTAGCTTACATCCATGGTTGACTTTCTGACAGCTATTTCACTTCTTAAAATACTTTGGAGAAATACTATTTTACACACAAGGGACAATTTAGCTTGGTTATTATTACACGGATTTAACTTTTGTATTATATACTTTTTTTCATAGTAAACTCCTCGGAAATCTTCCCATCTCCATAATTTACGTGATAATCTGATCTTATTTCTGTTGCCAGAGAAGCCATCGGCAGGCTAACAGGGGAGTAGTCTTCTGAAAATATGTAGGACATGATTAAATAAACATATAAGAATTATAAATATATAAATATATTTATATAGGGGCCCCTAGGTGGCTCAGTTGGTTAAGGGTCTGACCCTTGATTTTGGCTCTCTACCCTCCCCCGTGTGTGCTCGCTCTCTCTTTCTCTCTCTCTCTCTCTCAAAATAAATAAATAGACTTTAAAAACTAGAGAAATAAATGCATTTATATAAATAATAAGTGATTATAGGACCAGAAATTTTGTGATCGCCAACGCATAAGGCTCTGCACAGATGTTCAGTGACCCTGCTGATGAAAATGTCAATATACTGTCATATGCACTAAGCCTATGCCAAAATAATAGTAATAATAATAATGAAACACAAAGAGGTATTTAAACAGTCATACTACAAGTAATAATTTGCCAAGCACACATAAATGTATTTTTAGAGTTGTTTTTATTTTCAGTCATGCTCCTTTATAATATTGTCAAACACTAAGATGGTACTGAATAGACCAACTGGCTCAAAGTACTCTCAGCTTGTTAATTTTCACTTCTAAGACTTTGGCTTTCAACCTAAGATTTTCTCCAGGCTGGTTCAACTAAGCTGCATGTCAGACTCAGTGAAAATGATTATCTACACTGCAGGCTACTTAATAAGGAGCCAATAAAAGACAATAGTTAGCCCCAGCCCTTTGGGAGCTTGTCCCATTAGTATGTGAGAGCCTGCGATTAGCAAAATGCACCTTATTACATGGAGTCTATTCCTCACAAGTCAAGTAAAATCCCTATCCAGTAAGTATTTTCCACAGAGTATAACCACTGCAATTTGGAGGAAAGAAATTCTGATCTTTTCTAAGACTCAGGCAACCTTGTTTTTTGATTTTAGTTAATGTGGAGAATACAAATGTGAATGAACTTCCCACTGGTTTGGTTTGATGTTTGGGTCTCTGCAAGATAGTCTCTTTGGTACCATCAGCAATTTGCCCTGAAGACACCTTTAAAATACCCAAGCATCACTAGAGTCCGGTCAGTGTGGCCAAGGAGACCTACAATATCTTCCACTACTCTTTTTTCCCCAAATAGCATTCACACTGCTGCCAGATGGGTCTTTTTTTTTTTTTTTAACAAAATATGGTGACATATGGGGATCTCACTCTATTAATTAAGATTCCTGAATGATTCCCCATTTTCTGTTTGATGAAGTCCAACTCCTAGATATAGCCCACTGGAAACCACTGCTATTAACTGACAGAACCTCATGTCTAGGTATTCAGCCAGAGGCTCATAAAAAAAAAAAGCTAGGTAGCTTTTATGAGCCTACCGTTCAGAACTACTGGTAGGGCCTCAAACAACTAACTCGTTTTTCCTCCCTACCACCAACACTTCACCAGTCTGTATGAGTCAGCTAGAGCCACCATAGCAAGGTACACACACTGGGTGGTTTAAACAATGGAAACATATCCTCATTGTCCTAGAGATTAGAAAGTCCAGGGTCAAGGAGTTGCTGGGGTTGGCTCCTTCTGAGGGTTGTGAGGGAGAATTTTAATGAATCACTCTGATCTCTCCTTGATGTTCACATGGTATTCTCCTTTGTGGGCCATTCTGTCTCCAAATTTCCCCTTTTTATAAGGAAACCAGCTGTATTATATTAGGCTATACCCTAATAACCTCATTCTAACTTGGTAAAAACCTAATCTTGGGAAAGATCTAAATAAGGCCATATTCTGAGATATCAGGGACACTATTCAACCCATAAAACCATCTCTCTGCTTGGTCCCTCTGCCTCATCAGCTTTTCTCTGTTGGGTAAGTCAATATTGAACTATCGAAAACCTACTCACGTCAACCTTAGGAAGCCTTCCTGGACTATCAATTTTCACCTCTTTCTCCTCTGGGCTGCTCTGTGCCTTATGTGTCCTTGCATTTATTCCACTGATTGATTATTTCTTATTTTATACCTATATTATTAGTGTGTAAGTGTTTGTCTCTTGTATTAGAAAGCTTTGAGAGGCCAGGGTTTCCTAAATATTCATTCTTAGCACTCAGAATAGTGCCTAGCACATAGTAAGAGTTCAATAAAAGCTTACTATATCGAAAGAAAGACAAAAATCAGGCATTGCTTCTAGTCCTTCAGATAAGTGTTATAAAAAGAAACACTTTACCTATATACCAGGTTACAAATTGCTCTGAAAATAATAAACGTGGTGGGATCCCATCAGAAAACAATCCCTTTTGATTTATTCTTAGATGATTTAAAAATTATAAATGTCAACTGTAATATAGTTTCTAAGAAAAAAAGAAATGTTCTCTGCCATTTGTTGCTTCCTACCAAGCGTTTTACATGATCAGTTTATTTTATGATTAAAAAAAAAATCTATACTCTTTAGAAAACAAGCTTAGATTTGGGGAAAAAAAATAATTGGTTGCAGGTTTTTAAACAATTGGGGTTATGTTTGGCAAGAATTTGAGATGTATTTACAGTGTGGAGAGACAGCAAAGTCCAGCAGTTGGAAAGAGCTTCCTCATGTAGGTAAGCAGGCTGTCTGGCACATGGCTTTCTTCCACATGTTCTGCCATCTCAGTCGTTTGTACAATCAGGGAGTGAAAGAGGGTCCCCTCCCTTCCTCTGAGGCACACACAAGGCAACAGAGCAGACCTTCAGAATATTTGTGTCCAGAGGAAACAATAACTACTTGGGACCCTGAGGAAGCAGGAATTGGGCAAGGAACTTCCCACCACCTCTCTAAATAATAGCAACACAAACAATGCCTAATCTGCAAAATCGTCCTTCTCTCTGGATGGGGATGGTTTAATAGCTTTGATTATCTTAAAAAACAAAACGTGGAAAAGTAAAATTTTGGTTATTTTCAAGTTCAGTACATATGATGGATACAAGGGTCCTGAAATTTATAGAATTCATTGATTATCATATTGTGCCCTTGGTCTACTAATTTGCAGTTTAAAATAGTTTTCACATCACTTAGAGAAAAATGATCAATTTGAAGGTCCTGGAGACATCTT
Organism: Leopardus geoffroyi; assembly: GCF_018350155.1. Taxonomy (NCBI): domain Eukaryota; kingdom Metazoa; phylum Chordata; class Mammalia; order Carnivora; family Felidae; genus Leopardus; species Leopardus geoffroyi. The sequence continues at coordinate 102,089,792 of NC_059332.1, forward strand.
TGTTAGTATTTTCTATATAGCACCACTCTTAGCACTTTTGCTATTTAACATTTTCAAAGGAAAAGTGCCGTGGAAAGAAGTTGTTGCTCTAATAATAGATACGGGGAGAAAGATACAAGATATAGGTTAAATGTGTATTTAACACATACATGTAAATTAGAAAAAAGCAGTATTATGGTGTTTCAGACAATAAGACATATTCTTAGGTAAAGAGTAAAAGGGGCCCAGGTGGGGCACCTGGGTGGCTCAATCAGTTGAAGCATCTGACCCGGAACCAGGTCATGATCTCATGGTTTGTGGGTTTGAGCAGGTGTGGGGCTCTGAGCTGACAGTGTAGAACCTGTTTGGGATTCTCTGTCTCCTTTGTTCTCTGCCCCTCCCCCACTGTGCGTGTGTGTGCGTGCCCAACATGTGCTCTCTCTCAAAAATAAACAAATAAACATTAAAAAAAAAAACGGAGTACTAATGAATTACTTAAGCAGATGTCTCTTGAGAAAAGAAAAACAATAAAACATACACATCTTTATATTTTCTATCAGTGATTCCTTTTTTTGGGGGGGGAGAGAGAGAGAGACAGATAGAGCATGAGCGCTGGAGTGGCAGAGAGAGAGGGAGACACAGAATCTGAAACAGGCTCCAGGCTCTGAGCTGTCAGCACAGAGCCCGATGTGGGGCTTAAACCACATACTGTGAGAGCATGACCTGAGCTGAAGTCAGACATTTAACTGACTGAGCCAACCAGGCACCCATCTAAGTAGTGATTCTTCTAGTTCACATAAATATTTTTTTTTTACATTCGTTGTTCAACACGGCAATAGAAATTATGTCAACCAGGGGCGCCTGGGTGGCGCAGTCGGTTAAGCGTCCGACTTCAGCCAGGTCACGATCTCGCGGTCCGTGGGTTCGAGCCCCGCGTCGGGCTCTGGGCTGATGGCTCAGAGCCTGGAGCCTGTTTCCGATTCTGTGTCTCCCTCTCTCTGCCCCTCCCCCGTTCATGCTCTCTCTCTGTCCCAAAAATAAATAAACGTTGAAAAAAAATTAAAAAAAAAAAAGAAATGATGTCAACCATTAGTTTGAAGAAAAACACATAATTCCAAAGTTTTTTTTTTTATCAAAGATGACATTGAACCAACTTTTTAATGTAAACACCTTATTTTGTTCATCTCTAGCCTAAGCTTTTCAATTTACCAGCATTTCCTGGGGATATACTTTCCTTGAAGCTTGTTCAAAATTGTTGTTGACAGAACATGGGCTCATAATGACCTTCATGGCTTAAAATACATTTCACTTGTCATGTATGTCCTTGCTTTTTTACCTTAAAAATCCTGGTTAAATTCCATGCCTCCCCATTCTCCGATTTAACCATTTGCTTGATTTTGCACCAACATGCATAGGTTTACAGACACAGAGAAGCACAAAGTATATTTATACACATTGTAGGGCATGAATGTGTACATGTTAATATATACCCTACATTCTAGTGAAGGCACTATGATATAAGCAAGAATACTGGGAATTTGGAACCCTAGGCTGACATTTATATCTGCCACACAGATAAGAGCCCTTGAGTGAGTCACAATACACGTCTTCAACCACCACTAGCATAATTTTGAAATGCACAGCCTTTCCAGCTCTTCCATTCTAAAATACAGACTTAGTATAAACTGTATATATTTGGACACAATCTAGCTGAACATGAACTGATTTTAAGATACTAGTAAATACTGGAAGCAAAGACTTGTAGACTCTGACCCTGTTTGCTTGTTGATAAAGTATAGCAAAGAACAGATGTAATTGCAGCTTATTGATCACGTAGCTTATTGTTACTATTGTTTGGATATCCTTAAAATTGACAGTAAAACAATTCATTTATTACAACAAAAAACACTTGCGAGTTATGCTCTTCTTTAGCTATTTGCTTTGTTTTGGTTTTATTTTATGAAGAGATTGAGAAGGATATAAAATTGGAGATGGATTGGGAATAAAATGCAGTAAAGATATTTTAGAATAATAGCCGTGGCATTGTGAATTCCAGAGCAAAACGAAATTAATAAATTTGGAAGGAATTATATGAAGTCCTCATGTGAACTACATTCCACATTGAGTGATCACGTGAGACTACAATAGCAATAAAATGCACGAGATGATTACATCTCTTCTCTCCAATTTAGTTAGAAGAAGATATATATGCTTTATAATAAACTCACTTTATGGAGAGTCTGAGATACTGGCATAGTAAAAACGCCATGCATACACAGCACCCGATTTTGCTATGAACAACAAGATGAAAGAATCCAAGAACATTCATTTTTATCTCTCACTGCCGTAAAACAGACATTGCAAAAAAGTAATCCTATGAGGTGCTGTTAATAGACATTTTGTTTTATGCTTCAGAAGGGAATTCCTTTTCTTTATTGAAAAACTAGTTTGAAAGTATATAATTCTGACATTAAAAAAAATTCTCTACCAAATTATGTATTCTTTTTTGTCCATATTCTCAAAATGGTTTCACCACCATTTTACCAATTTATTTTTAATTGTAAAATGCATTTCTGAAAGTATTAAAGGAACACCCTCTTTTAATGGGATATGATTTTATTCCACCAGTCTTATCTAGCCAGGGGCCAATTCTTTCCCTAAACACAACAAAAACAAATGAAACTATTTGTCTAGAAATTCTGTGGAATAGTAAACATTTGAATATGAAATGACCATTGAGAAAAGAAGCCTAAATTTTAAGTTTTTGTTGTATTAGATATAAAGCTTTGTATTAAGAGTGCACTTGGTTTAAGAAGCCATTTTATTTTATTTTATTTTATTTTTAATTTTTTTTTAACGTTTATTTATTTTTGAGACAGAGAGAGACAGAGCATGAATGGGGGAGGGTCAGAGAGAGGGAGACACAGAATCTGAAACAGGCTCCAGGCTCTGAGATGTCAACACAGAGCCCGACGCGGGGCTCGAACTCATGGACCGCGAGATCATGGCCTGAGCCCAAGTCGGCGGCTTAACCAACTGAGCCACCCAGGCGCCCCTATTTTATTTTTTTAATATGAAATTTATGGTCAAATTGGTTTCCATACAACACCCAGTGCTCATCCCAACAGGTGCCCTCCTCAATACCCATCACCCACCCTCCCCTCCCTCCCACCCCCCATCAACCCTCAGATTGTTTTCAGTTTTTAAGTCTCTTATGGTTTGGCTCCCTCCCTCTCTAACTTTTTATTTCTTTTCCTTTTTTTCTTTTTTTTTTTTCTTTTTTTTTTTTCCTTTTTTTCCTTCCCCACCCCCAAGGTCTTAAGAAGCCATTTTAATTCATTATATACCTGCATGTTTGTCCTACAAATATATTTAACATTTGTCCCAACAGCAAAAATCCAGCTGTTGAGGTAAACCATATATTTTAAAGAGTAGAAATAATTATTACTGATGTTATAAGATCATTGATTTTTTTTGGGGGGGTCAAGAAAAATAACTAGAACACTGTTCAAAGTGTTCAACACTTTTTAAATACTCATACTCTAAGAAAAGCTTCTTACTATTTGTTCTCAGCAGTATCTTTGACTGTCAAATGTCTTCAGAAAAATCTATTCCTAATACAAGATCACTTCAAACATCATAAAGCTCTAAATGGCAATCAAAGAGCTATAAATATCTTAACACTGAGTTGGCATCATGATGCCATTTGTTTAAATACAGAACTGTAATATTTTCATTCTGTATTAAAAAAAAATTCATTGAATGAACACTCTAATTAGATTTCTTGCATTTCAGTCTCAGTACTACTCAACTGACTTTAGGCAAATGCTTAAAACCTCAGTAATCCTTAGCTGTCTCATCTGTGGAAGGAGTCAAATAATCCCTCCTTGATGTGGCTACTTGTAAGCATTAAATGAGACTTTGGCACGTGAGTAGGTTCGTATATGTGCAGCACGTATTACATACCTGATCGCTTTTATAAATATTGCCCTAGATTACAAGCCCAGATGACTATTGTTTTTTCCTTAAGGATCCTTTACCAATACAATGCAAAAGCTAAATCTTAATCATCACAAACTATGGTCACCCAACATTACTACTGCTTTGGAGAAAATGTTCATTCATCACAAATATTCACGAGGAAGCTTATTTCATATCATAATCCCTATGGATGCTCTCTATAAAGTGATATTTTAAATGAGAGCTCAAAACTCCAGGGGGATCCAGTCATGAGGGACCCTCCCTCCATAGTTTTGTGACTTTTACCTCCGGGAGCTCAAGGAGGGCTCACAGTGATTAGTGGTGAAAAAAAATGCCCTCCAGCTTCCAGCAGACAGACTGGGAACCTTGCCAGAGCACTCTGTTCTTCTTCTTAAGGCCTGCCCTCAGGAGAAACTAACTAACCAGATCCTAACCCACATCAGAGCCTAATTGGCCTAGGGAAAGGGAAATACTCAACTGTAGTCAGTTGTAATCATCCTGTCCCACCTAAGGGGGTGGGGGAAGACACTAAGACATTCTTGTGAAATTCACTGTTCAGAGGCATAGGGTCACTAAAAAGAAATATTAAAAAAGTGGGAGTGAGGTGCTCTTGGACATTAAAAGGATAGTAGAAGAAATAAAACACCCAATTGAAGGTTTGGATTGTAAAGATGAGGAGGTTTTCCAGGAGATAGAGCAAACCACAATGAAACATCAGTAGAAAATAATAGATGAGAAATTAGCTGATTAGTCCATTAGGAGTACATCAAAATAAAAGTTCCAGAAAAGGAGAACAAAAGAAATAGAGGGAAGGAAATTACCAAAGAAGTAATTCCAGAAAATTTTACAGAAATTAGAAAAGAAATAGAAGGAAGGAAATTACCAAAGAAGTAATTCCAGAAAATTTTGCAGAAATTAGTGGCATGTATTTCAAGACTGAAAGAACCCAGAGTTCGCAGCACGAGTTAATTCCAGAAACCCAATGATATACTCAGATTTCCCATATATTTATATTTTTAATTAAGTTCTCATAAATTGCTATCTTTTTAACCCCAAAATGTCAACAAGAATATTTCCATAAATGGTAAAAATTTTTGTCCATTGCTAAAGAAAAAAATTTGTGCTTCTGTACATAGAAAGTTTAGCCCTATTTTGAACTAGTGCTAAATCAATAGTATATTCATTTAGAACAGCAAGGTAAACTACAACAGAAAACATTATGCAAGATAACCAAAATACAGATAAATATATATTTATCTAAATGAAACAGAATTTGACAATAAAATATTTACCTTTGTTATATGAAATGCACTCCAGTCTACCCATCCTATTTTGTTTCAGCAGATAAATACTGCTATTGAGATCTCCTAAACTGATTTCACAATTTTCTGGGCTGTATGTTTTAATCAACACTGCCTTTTTTAGACTTACTATATGTTGAAACTCACTTACTTCAAGGATCCTTTTTACTGAGTTTTTTTTTTTTTAAGTACTTACTTTTTTTAAGTACTTCCTTCCTTCAAGGATCCTTTTTACTGAGTTTATTTTGTTTTTAATACTAGGGAAATTATGGCAATATTGTGGATTATTACTGCTCAAAGGGTTTGGGGAGTGTTGAACATGAGGAGTACTCTTACAAATAAAGAGAGTAAATTAAGTTTATTCTATTCTCAAACATGGTTTGCTTAGAATTCACTGCTTTCTTGACTTTAGTGGTGGTCTTCAAGAACATTATCAGTTGTTACAGTAATGTTGTGGATTTGATTTACTGGTGGTCATTAGGCCTACCACCTGCCTTAGCAGATGTAGCTGAATCAATAGTATTCACAGTCTAGAGATTCCAAAGCAGCGAATACTATTAACTTTTCTTTATGGAACCTAATGACCTTTACTAACATGTTTGCCAATTGTCAACACCTTAAACTTTACAGCTTCATAGATCATTTAATAAAGAAATTAGGGAATCAGAGAAGTAGCAGATTCTCTAATAGATGTTCACATTTCTTATAAACTTAAAACAGGATTTTTTCTCTTTCTCAGTTAATAGGAATATTATTTTTTCTACTTCTTCCTGTATTCAATCTTCTAAATAAATGCATACCCACACCCGCTCTTAACTCACTTTTATGAATCCCTCAGGTTAATATTTTTCTAGACATTACTGTGTCAACACAGTGAATTCATTTCATCTTAGTGAAATTCTAGAATTATCTTAGGGAACATCGGTCCTCTTTAAGTTTGATGAAAGAAAACAATTAAAATCGCGATCAACAAGCATAGAATGTTAAGAACATAAGAGGGTGAAGTCAGAGGTGATAATAATCTGAAGACAAAATCCAAACGAAACGAGGGTATAATGTAAGTTTATCTAATTAACATCTCAGAATTCCCAGAGGGTCCTGTCTACTTTTTCCTTCCCCTCAGTTTTTAGTTTAAGTGTATACTGGCAATTTTGCATATCTGTTTTTGTGTTTCCATGGTCTCTATTGTTTCTCTCACCATAAATTCTTCTTCCCTGTTCCTTCAGTTTAAAGACTTAAAAGACATTTCCTGTTTTGTGCTTCTTGGAAAAAAAAAAGGGTAGATTTTGTTACATTTAGATTATTTCCCTCAATTTACCATTTAATGAGCCAACTGTCCCAGGAAGGCAAAAGTTTGTGACTCATAGTCCACATCGTCACTGTCAAATCTAGCGACACCAACCACTTAGAGTTATTAAACCGAAAATAAATTAAAACTGAGTTCCTTTCCACTAGCCACATTTCATGTGCTGAAAATCCACTTGTGGCTAGCAGCTATTGTGCTGGACACCACAGATGGAGAACATTTTCATTACTGTAAAAAGCCCTGTTCGTCAGCACTACTCTGCATTAATCCTGTAGTTTATGAAGAGGGACAGGGAATCCCAATGGCTATCTTCAAACATCAGTTAAAGGTCAGGGATCCTTTAAGACCTGAGAAAAATAGTTTAATAATCTCTACAGAAGCAAATCGATTCCTGAAAAGTAAAAAACGAAAAACAAAAGGAAAATAAAGTTTCCGAAATGGAGTGCAAACAGTTTCAATGATTTTTTTTTTCAGTTCAATTTACTGAATCAACTCATTAAATTGGCCCATGGAATATTATAGGTGTGCTACAAAGCCCTGTATGACCTACGTATCACCAGTGACAGAAGGTTATGAGGGAAGCAATATTTACCTGCTTCACTAAGAAAATCACAAATAATTTTTTGATGTTCCCTCTACAATACACGCTCAGAGAATTGTTTTCAGACTTCAAAAGAATTTGAGCCTCAAACGCCACCTTGTTCCTTATAAACAAATTATTCTCCACCATATAAAAGAGCCTTTGGCATGTTCAATTCTACTCAAAGCAAATTTAGTAAATACCTCCTATGAGCAATACTCTTGCCTAGAAGAACAGTGGTGAGCTTAACAAATTCCTTTTGATGAGAATCATGATCCAAGAGACGTGGCCTGAGCTGAAATAACACAGAGGCAAGTACCTATAAAGAGGCTAAATGAATATACAGAATCAAAAAGTGAGAAAATCATTTTCAAATTGAGGAAGCAAGAGTGGCAGGAATGGCTTCAGAAGGATTTTGAGGCAAGTGGTGACGATGGAGGAGGTCTGTGGACCATCCCAGGCAGAGAGAGAACAGCATGAGCAGAAAGCCCAGTGTGGGGCCTGCAAGCAGAACTCCTTTGGCCTCTTTGAGTCCTGGTCACCGACAGTCCTTGTGGAAGGGAGCTGGGGACAGGTAACTCGGGGCTGTGTTGAAGAGAGTCTTGAATAAAAGAGTCACGTGCATCACCTTTGGTTTGTTGTTGATGATGAGCAGGATCAGGAGGGGCAAATCCAGAATAAAGAGATAATGGAAAAATCTGCATGCTTTTAATATCCTGCCAGTCCTACAAATCTACGCTAGGGGCAACATCAACACGGCAACTGAAATGTTTAGCACTTTACAGTGTATGAAATGTTTTCATATTCAAGATCTCATTAAATAAATCCCTTAAAATCTCTGTGAAGTACACCTTATTATCTCTATTTTACAAAAGATGTAACTACAGCTCAAAATTATATACCTTGCCCCATTCACAAAATAACTAGCAGAAGTTACATGAAAAAAAAAAAGTTTTCCAGTTGTCAAATGTTCTTCTTTTTCTACTACACCAGTGGTTCTCACACTGTTTTGCTTTCAGGACCCTTCACACCATTAAAATGTATCAAGGACCCCAAAGAAGTTTTGTTTATATGGGCTTTCTCAAAGTTTATTATGAAACTGAAAATTTAGCAGATTTTTACCAAAGTATAACTTTATTTTCAAAACAACAAAAAATGTTACTAGAAGAGTGACATTTTTCCATGTTTGCCAAATCTCCCTAAAAAACTGGCTTAAGAAAAGACACCTGTATTCTCATATCAGCTTCTGCTCAATCCATCAAAAATATTTTTTTGGTTAGAGTACACAAAGAAAATCCAGCTTCATACCAACACGTAGATAGATAAGTGAAGAGCATGTCATTAGTTTTCGTAGATTTTATATATTTTCCCCTTGATATTATACCAAAACCTCAATCAAAAGGTGGTTCCTTGAAGGTCAGCCCTGAGGAATTTGAAACTGTATCGGGGAACGTTTTATACTTAGTTTGAAATCCATTGGTCTATACTGCATGCTGAATGACTCCTTTATTCATAAATGATTCTGTAACATGAAGCATCGACCATATAGAAAATATTGACTCACTGAATTATGCAGCTTCTAAACGCGGACACATTTTTTTACATGAGATAAAAAAAAGGAAAAGAAAGAAATGCATCTGTTAATATCATTGAACTCTTTTAAGTACTTTTAAGCTATACTGGTAAATAAGAACTTTTCCAAAATTTTAATTTTCCCTTGAAAACTTGAATTTTATCATTGGAAACAAATTCTGTCAGTTGTTTTCCTTGAAATGACATGCTTCATTAGTGACTTCATTAGTTTTCAAGAAAATGTCTGCCAAATACCCAAGTCTGAATAACTATAATTTGTTTGTCCATGTTTCGTTCAAGTAAAAAGGTGTTTAATGAAAAACAGTGACCAGTTCGGCTTACAACTCAATCACACAGATGCTTTTCCTTGGGATTACCATCAACCATCATACTTCAGGATGCAGCATGGGCTTTGTACATTTTATTTTGACCCAAAAAATATAAAAGAGATGAGTACTTAAGGGTAAAATTCTAACAAAAGTTATAAATTCCACCTTTTAATCAAGGACAATCTTCACTGAAATTGACATATATATGTATATAAACAAATATATATGTATGGATGTGTACATACACACACACACACACACACAAACACACACTCATGTATTTACACTGATAGTGCAAAAGTGATGGCATAAAATTGCTGGTACCTTGACATAAATTGAGACAGAGACACTGGATAGCAAGTAATACCATGAATACCAGCAGAGTTTGCTATTACTACCTTGATTCATGTTAAGGTACTAGCAGTTTTGCTCCCATTACTTTTGCACTTTCAGTGTGAATGTCAACACGTGAAAAGGCAAACAGAAACTTAATATTGTCCAGAAAATAGGTCTGACCTTGCTAAATCAGTCTTGGGAACCCACTGATGTCTATGACCCATACTCTAAAACTATCGCATGTATACACGTCTTGCTTTTCCTCCTTAATTTCTTGTGTTTCACATGAGAAAAGATAGTCACTACATAGTATCTTGCTGAAAATACTATTTAGTACATTAGAAATTACCAACCATAAGATAAATGAGTAGGCTTATTAAGCAGTTTATTTGTAGCAAAACTCAAGTTGGTCCAAACACACTATTATGGATTGAATACCTGGGCCCTGCCCCAAATTCATATGTTGAAGCCCTAATCCTCACTGTGGTTATATTTGGAAATGAGATAATTTCTTAAAAGTAATTAGGTTAAATGGGATCATAAGGGTGGGGTCCTGATCAGATAGCACTAGTGTTTTATATGAAGAAACACTAGAGAGCTTATTTTTGTTTTCTTTGCAATGTGAGGACACAGTGAGAATACCATCTGCAAGCCAGGAAGAGTTCACCCCAGAAAAAGATTGACCACCCTGGACCTTGATCTAGGACTCCAATATCCATAACTATGGGAAAATAAATTTGTATTGTTTAAGCAGCCCAGTATTTAAAGTATGGCTTTTTGTTCTATGTAATTTTGTATCTACCTTATGGTATTTTGTTATGAGTAACACACCCACTTGATTTTGTAATTCATGAAAACCCAGTCAAAGCCCTGGGATTTTACTTGTTAAATATATATATATATATATATATATATATATATATATATATATATTCAAGTTCAGCCACATATATATACAACCATGTATATATATATATATATATATATATATATATATATATATATACACACACACACACACACATATATATATATGGTTGTACTTGAATGCAAAATAGGCTTTTGAAAAAAGCTAAATTTCAAATACCTAAAGCAATGAGTTGTTTGTACTAAATTTACATATTGGTTCAGCTCTAACATTAGGAAGTTAGATTATATGAGTTACTTTCCTTAATGCCCCATGTATGCCAAGAACAAGACCATATTAGCTTGAAGAGTCTGGATATATTTTTCAGAATCAATACTTGTTCTTTAGCAGTGACACAGTAGCAGACAATTGCATAATGAAGCTGTCTGTCTTTATTTACACAATGTATTTTTGTATTCACTAGGCCAGAAAGAATAGTTCTGTGTAGCAGCTGTCATTGTATTTTTTGCTTATCTCAGTCCTGTCTGCCAGTGTTATAATTCACCAGCTGACACCCGCCTTGGCAGAAACCAAGGGCAGTGATTTCATGCCAAAGCAACAACGGGGCTCTGAACTCTTGACACAATTCATCTTAGTTCTAGTTAGTAAAGGGGGATTCTTTGAGTTTTCTCTCCCTTCTGTTGAAGCATCTCGCTGCTGGAAAGGGAGAGGGAGAGGGAGGAGGGTGAAGGGGGTGGTGCTGGGATGGAAATGAACACTGAGAAACAGTTATGGCTCTGTCTGGTGCAGTGGAACAGGGTCACAGGAAGACAGGGCCAGTTGTGAGGGATAAAGGCTGAACGCCCAGATAATGAAATTCCTGCTTGTTTGATTTTGCAGAGTTGGAAGGATATGAGAGCACATTTGGTATCCAAAAATACACTTCTGTTCAACTCACACTATTTGGAGGTTCAAAGTGTAATTTCTGGCACTTTCTGATTTAGGAAGCTTAGACTTGGGCATGAAGGCAGTTGATTGTAGTCATCAAAAATAGCCCCTTTTTGGTTGTGAATACTAAATAAAATAGAAAATACACTTGTTCAAGTTAATTTGTAGCCATTAATGTTCATAGTTCATATAGGTCTTATTCTGTAGGTAGGCTTCAGAGTGTAGACAGTATCAAACTTGAGGAGAAGCACTGGCCAGATAAACAATTTTTAACAAGCCTTTCCTTTTCATAGTAAAAAAAAAAAAAAAAAAAAAAAAAAAAAGGCATGTACCAGAATCCCCTAGATTTCCCGCAATATACCTAGAATAAGAACCATACTTTCCATCCTATTTCCTGACACAGAGTGTAACACAATGGGCAAAGTAAAACACACAAATGAGAAAACAAAGTAGATAATTGAGGCCTTTGACTATCACGTTAGTGTCAATTATTTTAATGTGTCAGCCAAAACAAGTTTAAAGGCAGAAAGATTAAACTAAGTGCCTCCGTTTTCCTTTCTTTTCTGTGTATTGACATCATCTGATTAATAAAGTTAGCAACAAGAGGTTTGCTTTAAAAGTAACTGATATCCTGTGTATTAAAAAAAAAAAAGGCTGGCATTTCTTGGCAATCCAGAGGACAGTTACTGATGGGCCCCCTACGTTATTACAGAATATATTGAGTTGTTTCAGATTGTGATCTTGGCATTATGTTACTGGCACAACTCCAAATGTGGAGAAAGCTTATATGTCAATATTGCAACTTACTAGGAATAACAAAAACTAAAAGAATAATAATTCACCAAAATGTTTTAAATAAAACTACAACATTGGGTCATATAGCAACAGACCAATAATGGAACAGCGATCACTGAATAAGAAACAGAATATTGGTTTCATATGTTTTTCTCACTACAGAGTTGACATCACAGCATTAAACAATGTCAGGTTTTCTTGATAAAGAAAAATTTACAGGAAGTCTTTGGCCATGTATTCTCTTAAAAAGATAATCCTTATTTGAAGAAAGATATTTTGCAGGGGCGCCTGGGTGGCTTGGTCGGTTGAGCGTCCGACTTAGGCTCAGGTCATGATCTCATGGTCCGTGAGTTCGAGCCCCGCGTCGGGCTCTGTGCTGACCGCTCAGAGCCTGGAGCCTGTTTCGGATTCTGTGTCTCCCTCTCTCTCTGCCCCTCCCCTGTTCATGCTCTGTCTGTCTCTGTCTCAAAAATAAATAAATGTTAAAAAAAATTTAAAAGAAAAAGAAAGATATTTGCAAACATTAGTTTTTACCTTAAAGCTCATAAAATAACGTTAAAAGTCAGTGACAGAACAACCTCCTTCCCATCGGACCTCTACAAAAACCAAGGCTGAACATCTACAAGATGTTGGCAAGAATATTTAGTTAGGACTGGACTTAAACACTGATAGACACATTTGGGCAGAAATGTCAAGTTGTGAAAAAAAAAAGAGAAGTGGGCCACACAAGATGACAAAACAGCTTTGAGGAAAGCGGTAAGCGGTGATTGGGCCAGGAGTCAGCACTGACCTAATAGTAGCATCTCTGGCTCCCAGTCGGAAACTGGACTCTAGCCACAACTGGAGGCTCTGGGTGGTCACCTGAGCAAAGAGAAGTCAAGGAAAATGGATGGATCTATCCTTCTCCAAGCCTCCCTGCTGATCCTCATGGCAAAGTTGGAAAACAGTCAACCAGAGATGTTCCTGGCCCTCCAACCAAATCTAGCCCAGGGACATGTGTAGTTGGCCCACAACAAGTTAGGAAACAAAAACTGAATACGTTGTCAACATTTAAAAATCAGGAAATTACACATAGAAAAATAAATTCCCAGATTCACCTTTAAAAAAAAATTGGCCGGTCTGACAAAACTAAGATTCTCAAAAGTTCACGTTTATCTGTCTTCCTATATGCCCCCATCTTTACACTGCTTTTTTGATTCCCATCCAAGCTGCTTCAATCATTTATCTGATCCACCTGCTGGCCTGCAAACATTTGAATTGTGAACTATGAGTTATTAAATAGTTCTGCATGAATGTTCAATAATGAGACTGAATTTTTTTATATTGTCCTAGTCTAGGGTGCATGTTAAGGCTACATTAAATTAATTTGACAGCATTTTCTCTATTTTTTTCTTAAAAGTACGTTTTATAGTATAGGGATTATCTGTTCCTTTTAAGTTTGATAAACTTATCTTTAAAACAACTTAAAACTAGTTTATTTTGAAATAAATAATTTTTAACTAATGATTTTACTTTTTCCTTATTCAATTTTGTTTACTTGTATTTTTCTAGAAAATTATTTTGTATTCATTTGCTAATTTATTGGGGCAATTATCTTGATTTTAAATATTTATCTTAGGAGTGACTGACTGGCTCAGTTGGTAGAGCATGTAACTCTTAATCTCTGGGTGGTAAATTCGAACTCCAGGTTGGGCATAGCAATTTACTTAAAAAAATAAAATAAAAAATAATAAAAATTTATCTTATAATACATTAAAATATCCACTCTATAGTTATAGCTCATACTTTTTTCATGTCAATTTTACTATAGCTTTGTCTGTTTTGTTCATCTTTTCAAAAACCACATTTTTTTTCTTGAAACATTTCTAGAAGTTCTATTATTGTTGGTTTTTGTTCATTTTAATAACTTGTACACTTATTTTTATTATTTTTTGTGTTCTAGTTCTTGAGTTGATCCTAGCACTTCAATACTTAAATAATTTATTTTCCAATTTTATTAGATTCTAAATAACATAGCTTAAAGTTATAAATCTATTTCTAAGGCTTGGACTTAGGGCACAGTTGGACTATCTGGTCCACAGGTGCATCCCACAATTTTTATATAATATTTTCAATTTCTTTTAGTTTGTACTTTTTAATTTTCAGCGATATATTTTAAACTATAAGTTATTTAATTTTATTTTCTTCTTTTTTTAGAAGAATCGAATAAGGGAATTAGCCATTTTATATGTTAATTTCTGATTTAATTAAATTGTGGTCAGAGAAACTAGTCTGTATATTATAATATTCTCCAGAAATGTTTTAGTTTGTAGCCTTATAAAGGTTCAGTTTTTTGAGTCCATTTGAGCTGGAAAAAATAATATATATATGTAAATATATGTGTGTGTGTGTGTATATATATATATATATATATATGAAATCTAATAGTATATATTCCATTCCTAATTTTATTGTTTGAATCTTGTATAGGCTTACTAAATTTCTGTCAGTTCAATCTATTGGTTCTTACAACATGTTAAAGTCTATTGCTATAATTATTGTTTGGCAGTTTCCCCTTGAAACTTTATCCATTTTGTATTGATTTGAGGTCTTATTGCTATATGCAAACATAAATAATTACCATTTTTTGCCAGAAGTTTATTTATAAGCATCTACTATCCTTAGCTATGTCTATTAGTCCCTTTTTCTTTAAATTTTATTTTGTCTGGTATTAACATTGCTCTATCTACTTAACTTTGGTTAGAATTTTATGCTTTATCTTTTTATATCTCTTTATTTTCAGCAATTTGAGTCATATGGTTTAAATATATCTCAACAATAATATGTAACAGTCTCTTTATTCATTTTGAAATTCTAATAGACTTTTCTTTAGTCACAGATATAATCCATTTATATTTATTGAAATTACTGGTACATTTGATTTTATTTCTACCATCCTTTTCCTGTTTTATATGCTTTTTTAAATCTTTTTAAAATTTATATCTTAATGTTTATTTATTTTTGAGAGACAGATAGAGAGAGAGAGAGAGAGAGAGAGAGAGAGAGAGATACTGGCCAGACTTGTATGGGCCTAGCTGGTTCCAAGATTACGTTATGTTCAGGTGTGTTTCTCCTGTCTTTATCCTAGGATCTAGGCTGAAGCAATAGCCTGTCTTGGACATGCTCTTCATGAGAGAGTTCAAACTGAAGAGAGCTTTATGCTTAGAGTTTATACATGTTATTCTACCCATATTCCATTGTCCAGGTCCAAGATAAAGGGGCCAAGGGAGTATACACCACCCACACCGGCAAGCATAGGGAGGAAAGATTTGTAAGCAAATAAAACCACCTGCTACAAGAGGTAAACTCTCTTCCCTCTTGGAGCCTTGACTTTCTTTTGATCTATTACAATCATTATTTGTTCTTTATTCAATGAACTGTTTGACAGTTGGTATGAACCTTTTAATGTAGAGCTTATATCTTTTTTCAATTCTAGAAACTTGCCATGCATTACCTCCTTCAATCTTGTTTATGGGGCATTCCTTTTGTTAACTTCTGGAATTTCTTGTAAACATCTGTGGGCCTTTTCACCCTACCTTCCATGTGTCTTAGCTTCTCTTTTCTTTTTTTAAAGTTATTTCTTTGTCTGCTTCGTTACATTCTGGACAAATGGGTTATCTATCAAGTATTACTTTGTGTCTAGTTTGAAGTAGTTTATTGACTTTTTTCAACTTAGCAAATGTATCATTTTTAGTACTCCTAATTTTTTTTTCCTTTGGCCACTGTTTGTTGTTTTACTTCTGCCGTCTTTTAGTGGGGTATTGTTGTTGTTTGTTTGATTTGCTATTTCTCTTCACTCTGAAGCTTGTCTGCATCTCCTCCCATTCTTATCTTCTTTTCTCCCTGTTAGTAAAAGAGAAATCTCTCCTTCTGTCCAAATCTAATTTTTTAAAATTGTCTCTAGATCTCATTCTCTTCTGCCTCCTCTGGGCTTTCTGTGTATCACTGTTTTGTTTTGTTTTTTTTTCTTTTTACTTGTTTATAAACTCTGTTTCTACTATGTCTTAACCTCTAGTCTTTAACAATGTTCAAGTCTAGCTTATCTTTAAAATTCAAACAAATCTTACATCCTGCTAGATTTTATCTTCCTGTTTCTCTTCATAGTTAATATTATTGGAAAACAGCATCTTCTCTCCACCTTTAGCTCACCCACCAATACCTTTGTAAAAACTAGGAAAAGTTGCCCATTCCTTAGGGTGTATACTACCTTCTGCCAGGGCACGTGAGTCCAGGTGAACCAAGTACGTATGTTTAGCCACACCTACCTACTTGCCTGGGAGTTCTTATGCAAGACACTCCCTGGATAACAATATTCAATGACCCCTCACAACCCAATAATCTCAAACTCCTAAAGTCTGGCTACTGTCTCTACTGCACATTGAAAGTACCACCCAAGAGTCACCAACGACCATCAGGATGCTAAATCTCAATAAGTCTTTTTTATTCTTTCATTGCCCACTCTCTCTGCAGAATTTGATGCCAGTGACTACTTTCTCTCACTTTTATCTGAAATCTCCTTACCTCTTGATTTTTAGGGCTCTAATCTTCTGGATTTCTATCTATCCTTTACCTGCAGTCTCCATTTCCTCTGCCTACTCCTTAAATGTTAAGTTTTCCCAGTTCTGTATTTTTTAGCCCATCTTGTATACATTTTCCTGATTTATCTCATCCTCTTCCACAGATTCAACTAACATCTGGTAAATTTCAGATCTTCATCTCTCACCCACATCTGAACTAAGCCCCAACCACTCAAGGTATGTATGTCTGATCTTGGGTTAACCACAGGTATTTACATTAGATGTGTCAAAATAACCTCACTGTCTTCTGTGTAAAATCTCATGCTCTTCTGAATATCACGTGCTGCTTTTGGGCACCACTATTCACCCTGTTGTCAAAGCCAGAAACCTAGAATCTCATCCCTCACTCTTCACATCCTCAAACCACTGAGTCACGTAAACCATTCTACCTCTTAAATAGTCCTTGACTCTGACCCATTTCTCCATCCCTGTTGCCACTGCCTCACTCGGGCCTCATTCTGGATTGCAACAAACCCTCACAGCCAGCCTCCCAACACTCTTACCCATTTGCAATGCAATCTCTACACTGCAGCCAGACCGTGTTTTCCACTGTGATAATCTGAGTAAGTATTCTACTGGTTAAGCTCCTCCTCTAATTTCACAGTGCAATCAAATCTAAAGCCATTACCCTGAATATGAGGCTTTTCATAGTTGACTCCCTATAAACCTTTTCTTGCAGCATTCGCCACATTGCACTCTGTGTTCTAGTTATACTGATATACTTGTAGGTCCATCACGCTTCTAATTTAGCACATGCTGGTCCCACACCTTCACTTGTTCTGGATAATGACCACCATCTTGAAGGCTGAACAAAAGGGCCATCTCTCCTGGGGACCCTTCTTTAACTCTTTCTTATGATGTGTCAGAGAAACCTGCTTACATCTACTAAAATACACATAACAGCCTATTATAACCATATTTACACATCCTGCTTCTTCGAGTCTATCGTGATCTCTTAGTCATCTGTTTCTTATGTCAAAAAAATACAGTATATAATTACCTGTCATAATAGATGCTGACTATCATGAATAAAGCAATAGTTAATTGAAATAATGCAATGCAATATAGCATGTAAAAGTTCTTGATATCTATGAGCTATACAAATAACTTATTATGTGAAATAAGTAGTATTTTAAGATGGTAGATGAGGAAGCTAAACAGATCATGATGGCATTGGATGTTAACAGGGAGTCTGAAAGAGGTGAGAATAACCAAACATATGAGCATTTAAAACAAAGTTATTTTGGGGCGCCTGGGTGGCTCAGTCACTTAAGCATCTGATCTTGGATTCAGCTGAGGTCATGATCCCCCGGTTCATGGGTTCAAGCCCTGCATCAGGCTCCACGCTGAGAGTGCAGCGCCTGGTTGAGATTCTCTCTTTCTCTTGCTCTCTCTCTCTCAAAATAAATAAATCAACTTAAAAAAAAAAAAAGAAGTTCTTTTAGTTTCCCCACTGTCATGCAATAGTGTTCTGAAAGGCATCAGTAGGCACTTTCCTCAAGTGATATTTATTCATTTTTTAAAACTCCTTGTGTATTAAGGCAACAACTCCTAAGAGGGCTTTTTTGGCAGGTAAAAGAAATGTGTATGATGACTTTGATGATACAGTAACCAAGGTGAGAATTTTATTGAATTCTTCTTTTAAAACTGACACAAATTTACAAACAGTGGAGTCAAATAGCTCTACGTTTCTTTTTCTTCTTCATCATAAAGGGAGCTTTCTAGTTACCTGCCAGAAAAGTAATAGGTCCAAATGTGTCCTCTTTTGGAAAAAAAAAATGTGTCTTCTTCTCGATCAGATGATCAGTCCTGGTATGATACTAAAATCACCAGACTTCATTGATCATTGGTTTAAGAGCACTTGATGCTTTGTAATACACTAAATAGAAGATGATGCTTAAAGTTAGTTATTTTCAAATGTATTTCTCCTGTGCTTCTCCCTTAGAAGCAGAAGAAAGAACACAAAACTGAAGACTGTCTGCAAACCTTCACATCCTTTGTAAAGGGGTTAAGAGGAAGAAAGGCAGAGAAAGTGCATCCATTCAGGTAGAATTTTATTTTGAATACGTGATTTTCTTTCATTGGCAAAAAAGATCACTACATCCGATTTGTAAATTAATACAAGTAAAATTAAAAATAACTTTAAACATTTTTGTGTGGCAAGATAAATATTTTGAGATGCTAACAGGTGTTTGTTTTTCTTTTTTCTTAAGGCTTGGTGTTTTCAGTTTTTCCTCCTTTCCACTCTAGCAGCCTATTCAGTGTGCTCATTTTTTCGGAGATGAATGTGACAGGATGAACAGGTGAGAAAAGGAGAATCTTCTGGAGTTTATTTCCAAAATCCCAAGGCCTTAGGGAGATGGAGAAAACTTAGGACACAGACACATTTGAGTGAGAAACCTCTGGTGTGAAAGAACGAAGTCTCTTCTCTCCAGAAGGGCATCTCGTGAGAGCAGAGCTATTAACAGGTGGTGTGGAGGGAGAGGTCTGGAGTGAGATAAGGACACAGAGATGAGGAATAGTGCTGCAGAGGGCCTCGTTCTCAGCTTTTCAGCACTGTGGGAGCTGAATCTGCATCAGCAGATATTCAGTGTCTCCGATCCCCAGTGCTTTGGGACTAACAGAGTGCTGAATGGTCATATGCCCAGCCCTCATTTGCCCCATATGCACCGAGGTCAACAAGGCTGAGGACCATTCTCTCCAACTGCCTGTTGCTATATGGCAGAGCTCTCTTCTCTGCTATCACTTCCCTGAATGTGTGCTCCCAACATGAGACTCCATCTCATGAAATGTGAGATCATGACCTGAGCCCAAATCTAGAGACGGACACTTAACGGACGGAGCCACCCACATACCCCTTGATTTTTCCTTTATAGACATTTTACATAGCTATTATGGTATAGTATTTTCTTTCTAAATATGATATTCTGTTTACCAGGAGAAATGGCATACTGGGCACCCAGAAACCTATTTGTTTAGCTCACCCAGTGTTTTAAATAGAATTAGTTACCAAAACTTACATATTTAAGATTTCAAATGAAAACCCAGATTTTGGAGTATTTGTGTAAACCTAGATGATCTTACAACTTTGGGGCCATTCTCGCATGGCAGCACTTAACTGCAGCTGAGTAGATCCTGGTGCATTAAGACGAGGCAAGTGTTCTTCAGCCACTCTGCCCACAATCATTTTATTCATTTCCTTTCCTCTCTGGAGCCTTGAAGCATTTGAGTTTAAGAATGCTTGCATGAGGAAGTTTAATATCCCTTCCAAGAATTATCTAGCGTTTCAATTTCAAGATGAAATATGGCACATTAATAAATACTTGCTACACACACACACACACATGCTTAAATAAAAATGCAAACTATACATATAATCATGAATCAAATCATCCTCAAGTCTGAATTATTACAAGGGAGACATATTTCCTATATTGAAAACCCTCAAAGATTTGAAATATATGGAATGCATAGGGAGAGGGGACAGCATATGTGCGCCTGGAATATAATAAGTGAATCAAAGAAAACATTTCACAAAGAGATTCTAAAAGAATAGCCTGCATTCATTCCCCTTAGAAAAACGAGTGCCCATGTAAAGCAATAGGGAAGATTCTGAGATACAGAATAAGGACAAAAGCCCATCTTCGGGTTAGTATACCTGTGACAACTTATTGACACTTCATTTAAGAATTCAGCTCTTGGGGCACCTGGATGGCTCAATCAGTTAACCACCTGACTCTTGATCTGGACTCAGGTCATGATCTCGGGGTTTGTGGGATGGGGTCTGCGTCAGGCTCTGCGATGATAGCATAGAGCCTGCTTGGGATTCTCTATCTCCCTCTCTCTCTCTGCCCCTCCCCCACGTGAGCGCACGCACACACACACACACTCTCTCTCTCTCTCAAAATACATAAATAAACTTTAAAAAATTCAGCTCTTGGTTTATGAAAATTTCCAAGAGAACAGTTAAAAAGATCACTTCCTGAGAAGAATGTTCCCTTCCTGAATTCATAAGAATTCCAGTCATTTGAGCAATAATAATTTATAGACACCACTGCCTCTATCACTTCTTAAATAATGGAAAAGAGAACTCGGGACACCCCTTTGGTCTGTATCATCCAGGATTTGGGGAATCACATAAATGCACCCAGAAATTCAATGGTAAACTTGGCAATCTGCTGTCTTCATCAGGCATCTGCAACACGTTGTAAAGACTCAGAGCTGACATACAGCAAGTAATATGTGTTGGCATAGTACCTTTTAATTGGTATGACTTTGAAACACTGTAAATACTTGATGAATGGCAAAATGTCAGATTTCTCTTTGCTGTTTCACTAAAAAACTCTTTCACTTTAAGGAGAACATGAAATGTCAAGGCATCAGAAACATTTTCTTTACAAGGTCTTTTTTTATTTAAAAAAATTTAATCTTTTTCCATTAGTCAATACACTCAATAAAAAGCTTTCATCACTCCAAATACTTTTTTTTAATTTTTTTTCAAAGAGATGAACCACTGAGACATTGTCTTTCTTAAGATGCTTCCTGTTTTACTTCTCACTGACAGCTGTTTATGTTGAAGGTTACTAAGATTCCAAAAGTACTTAATAAACATTGACTAAATCTGAAGATTATCAAGGTTTATACATTTTAATATGTGATGTGACCTCAATCTGCTTAAATCTAAAAAAACATATTTTATAAAAACTCATTAGCCACTTGGACGTGATTCTTTATTTTTCGAAATGCCTATTTGGTTTACGGGTTAGAAATTATAAACGTGGGAGAAAAATGTGTCTTGGAAAAAAACAGCCATGTGTAGCATGATGGAAATGTTCTACAGTGCTTTGAGGGAAGTCCATTCAGTTTCAGTGACATTCATAAATGATGACTAATGCATTCAAATAGAATGAGTAATTTACCAAATTACGGACATTTGGATGGGCTCAGAATGAAGATCTTGTTTGTTTGGATATGTCCTGAAGTGAATCTCAATGAGGTTTACTTCATTATGCCTGACTCTACAAATAGGCTTCAGTCACAATCTGAACAAAAGCCCTGACATGTAAATAAATGTGCGAGTGATGGCCAGCTACATTACTCTTTTTGTCCCCAACCCACTCAGGAACAGTCAACCCCATCAAAAATACCAGTCACAAATAGATGGCACCATTATTACTACACAAGTGCCATAAAAGGCTTCTATTAGCATGGTGTTACTGTCACATCCTCCCGCCTCTTGACCACAAGAGCAAGATACATATACTACAAGTTCCTCTTCTAGCAACTGTGGGCCACCCTGAAATAAATGGCCCCTAATAGTGCTCCCCACCAACTTGCATACCAGTGATTCCTATAAGATCAGCACCCCCCATAGTACTCCTCAAGAAAACATTCTGTACCTCAAAGGGCTTCTTTTGAAGCGTTTCCCCTCTCTGGTATAAACCAGAGATAAAGAGCAACAGCATACCCAATCTCCAGTGACAGGAAGATATGCATCACTATATTTTCTAATGATGGTGCCCAAATTTTGTACACATTCTGGCTGTTTCTGTAAACATATGAAATTCCAGGTGAAAAAGCAAAATCAGTTCTTCATAGAATTGTTTCATCTATATCCCCAAATAAATTAGACATAGTATATATATCTAGCTCAACAAATTCTGGACATTTAAAATATTTGACCGACAGAATAAAAAGTAACTTTTGTCTCTGATAAGCTGAGTTGAATTAGTAACACTACTTTTTTCTACAGGTCCTTATTTCACTACTTTAACTTCAGCAACAAATATGCACCTAATTGGATTTTGCTATCATTGGAAATCTTACTAACACCAGGTCCAAAGTTCTATCGTTGCCTATTTTTTTCTAGAAGTCATGATCCTGTCAGTTGTTAGCCTGTTCGTTCTGATGCTTCATTCAGACATATACAGAATATCAAATATACAGTAGATACACGCACTCACATTGAGCATGGGCAGTGTGCAAGAAAGAAATGGTTCTTGAGTCCATGGAAGTTACAATCTTGTGAGAAGACGTATTTTGACCAAGTGACTGGGGAGTGATAAGGGCTACAGAGTAGAGGTAGAGAATTCTATGGAAGATTACTACAGGGGACCTAACCTAGTCTTCGGGAATTAGGGTTGCTACTCTCAGACATGAATTTAGGTTGAGACTTGAAAGATGAGCATACTGACGAGGTAAGTATCATGAGCAGGTAGGAGCATTCCAGGAGGAATGTTTTAAGAATAAGGAAGTTTTAAGAATGAGGAAGATAATAGCATCTTCAATGAACTGCACAAAAGCCAGTGTGGCTGGAGTGGAGCGAGGGGCAGAGAGTGGCCAAGGATGAAGTGGGAGAGGCAAGTGTGAGCCAGATCACCTTCAGGTTTAGAAACCACATTAAATTTTATGGACTTTGCCTCAGAGATGACGGAGTCATCAGAAAGTGTATTAGTTTGCCAGAACTGCCATAAGAAAGTGCCACAGACTGGGCATCTTGACCAAGACATTTACTTTCTTACACTTCTGCAGGCTAGAAGCCCAAGATAAGGTGTTAGCAGGGTTGTCTTTTTGCTGAGACCTCTATCCTTGGCTTTCCTCACATGGTCTTTCCTCTATGTGAGTCTGTGTCCTCCTGTCGTTTGTCTTCTTCTCCTCTTCTTATAAGGACACTAGTCATATTGACTTAGAGGCCACCCCAATGACCTCATTTGAACTTAAGTGCCACTTTTAAAACTCATCTCCAAATACAGTCACATTCTGAGGTACTAGGGTTGAGGGCTTCAACGCATGAATTTTGCTAGAGGGACACAATTCAGCCCTCAAGAGAAGGTTTAACAAGGGCCAGTGACACAGCCCCAGTTATGCTTTACATGTTCATTGTGGTTGCAGTTTGGATGCATTAGAAGGGCAAGAAAAGACTGGGTGCCATGGAGGAGGCTTCTGCTGAAATCTGTTGGAGAGGTTTGCTGGCTAGGGCCCAGCTTTCCCTTCTGAGGACTGTGGCTGTGGTGAGTAAATCCAGGAGAGGCAACTTGGAGAAGGGAGACTTCCTACTTTGTGACTAGAGGGGAGGAGAAGAGCAAAGGGGGCAATTGAGGTAGATTAGTGGATAAGATGGCAGGAAGTTGAGGTGGTTTGCTTTCATGGTTGCTATTTAAATTTTCTGTGAAGTAAGACATCTGCTAAGAACAAGAAGAAAGCAAATTGCAGATGTGAGTTGAGTGGAAAATGTTTTAAATTGCCATTCCAGGGAGTGGGGAAGCAAGCTAACAAAAAATCTCATTAGAATTTCTATGAAGTGTTAAAAGCCCCCATTAAGATGGGTGACCATGGATTTCAAATGGCACAAATCTCCCCCGGTTTTATTGTTGTTTCTTTTCTATCTGTGCTTGACTGTGGGCACAGATGTGGAGGTGCAGAGTTGGCTTCTTCCAGGATTGGTGTTTCTCAAGCCCAGAGAGTTTGCTCCAAGGGATTGCTGGAAACAAGGGCAAACAGCCCTTCCAACTAAACTCCTGGGAATTTTCCAGGTGCTTGGAATATGAAGTAATAATTTAGCAAAAGGGGATGGGATAGTAGGTGTTTGCTTACCATGCTTTCTGAAATGAAAACCTTGGAAGCATTTTATTTTGTGGTGTAGCTCGGGGAACCGTCTCCTTGTTCATCTCGCAGCACACACTGTAAGCCACAGCTCCACGTTTCTGGACTAGATAGATACACTGAATCTTTTTATATTTTTATGCTACAGCTATTTAAAATATCTGCTTGACTGCACATTTCTCTGCATGGGAAACATGCTTAGCATTTAATGAAACAAGTATTATGTTCATGCCATGTAGCATTTAATAAAACACAAGATGTGATATACAGCTTCTGTTTAGATGCCTTCTTCACATTCTATCTGCTAATGTTCCATTGGGCTTCTGCCTCATTCAGACTGTCTTGGAAACTGAAAATAAAAAATCATCTCTCCTCTAAAAACTTTTGGTAATCTCTAGAAGTTTGAATGCAGAGGGAAGGTACCTCAAAATGCCCAAGAATTTAAAGCTTCACTTCCATCAGCCTGTCATGAGTATTTTTCATTCCAAATTATTCCACTGCCTTTCTGCCACCCCGCTGCCAACACACACACACACACACACACACACACACACACACACACATACCTGTCACAGTATCAAGCTCCAGAGCTCAGATTTCACATATCTCAAAGGAAAGGAATTTTAGGATATAAATTCCACAACATAAATTGTTTTTACATACGCAACTACTTACCGTGCTTTGTAGCAGGATATGGGCTCTTGGTGTGAAATAATAATAATGACAAGGGATTTGCCAGTGAAAAGAAGCTGGATACTATAAAATATTGTCAAAGCAAAGTATCACTCTAAGATAATTCCTAGACATGTCAGAGCACAATATGCTCTTCTGAAACTTTCAGTTGAGGCTAGCATTAAATTTTCTGAACAAATGTAAAATGTAACCTTACTTAAAAATATAAGCTCTTCTTCCATTGTTTAGGTTGTGATTGCAAACAGGAAAGATTAGAAGCTCCCAGCTGCTGAAAGGGTAAAAACATTCTTGAATTTAGTTGCTGTTAGTAATTAGAGATTTGAACTGGTAAGGAAGGAAGAGGCAAAAATAACAGAACATGTCTGGTTGGTATTTTTATTAGATGGTATCCTCAGAGAATCACTTATTATGTGGCATTCCAAAGATAATGAATAGGACCCCCCAAGTTAAAGACCCAACTGAGCCAAAATTATGACAGCTGGCCCCCTTGCAGTGATGGTAACCAAACTGCTATTTCCAGTGTCTTTCATTAATTTAGATATTTGTTTCTATAATCTAGTGCATTTATAGTTTCAGGTCATTGAAATACATATGTATATATAAAGCTATAAATTCTACAATTCTTTTCACTCTACACAGAATTCTTGAAAGAGAAAAAGGGGAGAAACATAATCCATATAAAAGCTAAAAATATCTATCACAGCCTCACATGGTCTTCTAATTAATTCATAGCACATCCTCCCTTACAGACTTCACCATCAGATACCTTATATGCCCCTTAGGACTACAGAAGGAAATACTGTATGTTTTGTAGAAAATGAGTAAACTTACCTAAAGAGATAAAATAGCCATAATATCCTTAGATTTGGGAAAAGTTTTGCCTCAGCTCATTCATGGCTCTATGTCTTTTCACTATAGAAACAATTCAGATGTTATATGTTTTAAACATGTTCTATGACATATCAGGATCTTATTTTATTTGTGAAAATTAATGGTCTCAAATAGCTCCACAAAGCTATTCCACCAAAATTAAATGGCTATTTAAAAACAAAAACAAAAACATGTGGCAAACAGACATATGAGTTTGTTCTAAATTGGAAGCATTTTACCTTCCAATTCTCAGTTAAAGGCCAGAATTATTTCCTTCTGCCTGAGGTCTAAGGAAATCATATTGAAGAGGTGCACAGGCTATTTGCTGTAGTAGTATTTCAGTTCCAAGGTATTCAATCCCATGATACCATGAAATTATGTTTAGATTTTCCAATACAATATTTTCCTTTCTTCCTATTCCCTTCTTCCTACATAGGACGGTATAACTAAGCATAATCTAAAAAAACAGTGAACATCTTTGCCTTCTCATGACACCACACCTTTGCCTTTCTGGTCAATTTCAGTGACGACAGTTTCTGCTATTTCTCAAAATATCAGGAACTGACTCTCCTCAAGGTACGTGTTACTCTACTTCCTACTGCCCCAGACAGTGTGTTCCTTGCATGGAACTTCCTCCATCCCACAGCCATTTGTACCCTGAAGCCAGGATTGAGCGTGTGGTTCAGGCAGAAGTTGGTGGGGGCGGGGGCTGACACTTTCTCCATGACCTAAGCTTCTCTGTGTTGCCCTACTCTGTTCTGATTGAAATTACCAATATGATGGTCAATAGGTAAACTGTCAGAATGGATAATCTCTTTCCACATTTTTCATGTCTTTTCAGTGTCTTCTTCATTCCTACTTTTCTCTCAATTCCCTTCTCTCAAAATTTACTCTCAGGAGAAGGTGTGCAGAGCAAACGTGGATCTGCAAACGTTTTGACGTGATTGAGTGATTCTGATCCTAGGGATAATTGAACTTTAACAGCAAACACAAATTCTTAAAGTAAAGAATTGTATTTCCAAATGCAGAATTTTAGGCTTAGTTGCAGAAACACTAATTTGGGAGGTATCACAGAGATTACACCATGCAGTCAATCACCTACTCGGCCTTCATTTTCTCATTCTAAACACACTGAGTGCCTACAAGATATCGGAAGGCATTTGTAATCTAGCAGAGAAGGAGAGACCCCAAGCAAGGAACTCATTTAAATATTATAGGGGGAGACACAGAAAAATAAGTGAATTCACCTTAGGGTGGCAATAAAAGCTCCAGGGAAGAGATGATGCTCTAAGTCTAAAAGGCAAACATATATTTTCTAAGTAAACAAAGGAGTCAAAGGTACCTAGGAACTGTTGTGAGCCAGATATCTAAAACAGGATTAACTGGGAAAATACGAATTATTTAAGCAAGCTAAATAAAGGGAAGTGAAGCATGGCTCAAAAAGAAATGAAGCTGGAGAGAAATCAAGGCCAGATCACTGAGGCTTTGTGTGTTTTGCTAGTGTGGACTTTATTCTGTATGTCCCTACTTCCCAAACTATGACATGTATGCTGTTAGTAGAACATGAGCTAATTTTAGGTGTATTTTGATGTTTTGGTTATTTGGGGAAAAAATCTTAAAATGAAATTCTTCTTTGAAGGCCATGAGATACTGGTTTTACATTGGCAGAAGTAACACAAAATGCCCGGTAGTAATATTACTGCTGCTAGTAAATGTATTAAGTATTTTATGACATAAAAAGATACGTTAAATAAATAATGCTGCAAGTGATACTCAGCCCAATAGCCTCAGTTGGAGGACAATTAAAGCAATTAATAGGAGGCTGTTGTGATAATCCACCTAGGAGGAAAGCCACCACAGAAGATGCCATGCAAGTCACTGCATACTTACCACCAATATGCTACCAGTCCCATTCTGAGTTCCTAACCCCAGCCCACTTTCCTCAGGCTACTTTCAGGTGCATGCAAACACTAGGTGTTAGCTCATCAACATCATGATGTAAAAAAATAAAAAAGAAGAAGAAGAAGAAGAAGAAGAAGAAGAAGAAGGGAAGGAAGGAAGGAAGGAAGGAAGGAAGGAAGGAAGGAAGAAAGAAAGAGAAAAAGAAAGAAAGGGAGATTTGAGGGATTTGGGTGAATGTTACCCTTATCCATTTCAATGGAGACAGTCAAGCATTTAAGTTGAGCACAAAATTGAGTTAGCTTATTTCCCTTTTTATCGTGTGTATGTGTATGTGTGTATGCACATACATATGTGTATGTACACACTTACACTACATGCATACACTCATGCACACACACATACACAGAACAAGGCAGGGACGTCTCCTTCTGGAATTTAGTCAAATATGATTCTTTTCCGCTCCAATAGAGATCACATTCCAGAAACCCAAGGAGACAAAATCAGAGGAACTGATATGTCTGTGCATACAAATAATTTGCAGGATCAGGGACCTGAGTTATCTGGTCGAGTTATCAATCATGTGGGTATTTTAGTCTTAACTCACTTTCTGTCCCTTCCAATAAAAGCAACTGATGAGATGCTCTTGACTAATCTACTGAGTAGACTTTAATTCTAAACTCTGAGAGTAGAAAGGACATGTGGGCAATTTCACATGAAGTTTTGATGGTATTTACAGTTATCATTTAACCACTCAAGGCTTAATAACATATTGATTTATATCGCTCGCCAATTATTTTATTAGTGATAGTCTTGTCCATATAACAAATGGTAGTTTCTGGAAGGAGAGAGTCATTTAATTCATTCATGTATTTCTCAGAGCCTCTTGCACAGAGCTAGGCATATAGCAAGTGCTAGATAAACATGTGTTCATCCATGATATAACACAGTCTGTAATTCTTATTAGAGAATGGAGGGAATATAGCAGATGGATAGGGAAAATTATGGGGATGATTGGAAAACTTACAAAATCTGAATTAAGCAAAGCAAGTTATTCTTGGGCATAAACTGTACCTAGCTGCAAAGAGAAGATAGAGAAGGTAAGGATCCCTTAACAGTTACTGTGTGCCAGAAACTATGCTAAGTTTTAAATGTTAACAAAATTAAGCCTCACAACAAAGTAGGGAGATGGGTGTTACTTCTCCCCATTTTACACATAGGAAACTAAGATTGGAAAGGAATTTAAAAGAAATTATTTTATATTTCATCTAATTTTTCCTTCATCTCTACTTACTTTGTTAAAAATTAGTTTTAGAGACTTACCAGCACATATATAAGTATTTTTAAACTGAATAAAAGTACAGAATAATGACCCTTAAAATATAAAACACATATAGAGAAAAAAAGTCAAGTAAAGGGTGCACACAGATCAGCTTCAAAAGAAAACCTTACAGGTTATCAGAATAGAACTTCAAAGATGGCTACAGCAATATGGGAGACAATCAATTCTTTATTGTTCATTATCAGAGAGAAGAAGCATTTCAGTTCCTCCCTTTTCTTGCTGTACTAGAGGGTACCCAAATCACCAGTTAGTAATTATGGGACCTCAGAAAGAGTCCCAAGTCTGTCTATCATGATATCTAATGGAGTATACTCCTCTTGAAGTTCTTTGGCACAAAATGACTGATTTCATCTCAGTAACATTCTGACCAAAGATTTCTTTTGGCAGAATAAATTTTTCTGCCACTATCAGCACACAGTCTTAATTCTCTGATCTCCCTACAGAAATCATGATGCTTTGTTCTTCTTAAACATAGCTGTCCAGCTTCCAATTTGTTAGTCAAACAGACTGTAGGATGCATCATAAGAAAATGTCATTACTGATTAGAGTATCTCAAATATGAGAGTGCAAACTCTTGGGGATTCTCACAATCCAAAAGTTATCTCTGTAAGAATTTTGTTTCTTTATTGCAATTTTATTATTTTTAAAAATCCCTTTTTTAACTTTAAAAATATTTTAAATTTAATAAAAATCAAAATACAGCTTATAAAAATTTGTGGGTGCAGTGAAAGCAGCATTTAGAGGGAAATTTATAGCACTAAATTCATACTTTAAGAAACAAGAAAGATAGAAAATCCATAATCTGTATTCTACCATAGGCAATTAAAGAAAGAAGAGTAATTTCAGTCGAAAGCAAGCAGAAAGAAAAAAAAAATAGACCAGAAACTAGTAAGATTGAAAACTGGAAAATAGTATATACAAACAAAAATGGACACTTTTTAAAAAAAATGATCAAAAAAATGATAAAGCAAGCAAGACTAGCAAGACTAACAAAGAAAAGGGAGGAGGCACAGATTACTAGCATATAGAATAAAACAGAAAGATATTCAATCAGACTGTGTAGACATCAAAAGAATAATAAGAAAATCCTGCAAACAGCTCTATGTACATAAATTTGATATTTAGACAAACAGAAGCAATTCCTCAAAGCAAAAGCAATAACAAAAACAGAAAAATCTCAAACAACTTCTACAATGCACACAGAGAAACAGCATGAATAGCTCTACGGCTCTTAAGGAAATTGAATTTATAATAGAAGAACTCCCTAAAGAAAACTCTGGCTAATCAAAATGAGAGCAGAAACAAATTATAAATATTAGAAATAAGAGTGGTATTATCACCCATGGATGTGAAAAGGATAAGAAAAGAATACTATATTCTTTGCCTGCAAATCTGATAACTTAGATGAAACGGGTCAATTCCTTGTGAGAACAAACTACCAAAGCTCGCACAAGGAGAAATACATAATACAGGCTGTATCTATATGAAAAAATGGAATTAATAATGAATAATCTTATAGGTTAATTGCATAGAATCAAACACAACTGAAAACATATTGAGGGATTATTTTCAGCTATAAGTATCATTAAATATGAGGAACATACTTATTCTCACAGGGAAGGACTACATCAGAGCAGTCCTCTACCCCTGCACTGTGGAGAATTTCAATTCTCGACAATCCCTTCCAAAAAACAGAAGTAGAGAGACCACTTCTTAACTTACAATGCATTTTATGTGACCAGTATTCTAATACCAAACCCTGATAAAGTCATTACAAGAAAGGGAAGCTATAGATGGATATCTCTCATGAACATAAAGAGAAATTTCCTCAAGAAAATGTTACAAATTAAAACCAACAATGTATAAGAAGAATCATACACCACGACCAAGTAGTATTTATTCCAGGTATGCAAGGCTGGTTCAGCATTACAAATTCATTCAATATAATCTCCATATCAACCAGCTAAAGAAGAAAAATTATGTGCTCGTATAAATTGATGTACAGAAAGAAAATGGCAAAAGCTAATATCAATTCATAATAAGAACTTTCAACAAATTAAGAATAGAGGAAACTTTATCCAACTTGATAAAGAACAGCTACATAAAAATCATCTAAGTAACAACATACTTAATGCTGATAGACTAGACATTTTTCGCCCTAGGATCAAAAACATGAAACTACTCCTATTCAAATTATATTAGAAGTTCTAGTTAGTGCAGTAAGAAAATAAAAAGAAATAAAAACCATGCAAATTATAAATAAAAAAATAAAATTGTCTTTATTGGAGGATGGTATTAAAAACTACGATGTGAGAAAAGTCAAGGCCTAGTCAAGAAGGAAGCTCAGAGGTGTCTGACTAAAGTTTGGTCAAGGAGGGAGTCCATCAATATGCAAGAAAATGAACCTAGGCAGAAACATTTCACAAAACTTACTCAAAATGGATCATAGATCTAAACATAAAATGCAAAACTATAAAATTTCTAGAAGAAAATCTACATGATCTTAAATCTGTTTATAAGTTTTAGATAAAATACCAAAAGCATAATCCATGAAAGAAAAATTAGACTTTAATAAAATGAAAATTGTCTGCTCTACAAAAGACAGTATTTGTGGGATAAATAGACAAACCACAGACTGGGGGAAAATATTTGCAAAATACATATCTGATAAAGGATTAGTATAAAAGGATAAAAAGGGTTTGTAAAAAGAACTTTATAATGGCATTTGTAAAAAATACAAAGAACTCTTAAAACTCAACAACAAGAGAACAAACAACACAATTTAATAAATGTGCAAATGATCTGAACATACCTCTCACCAAAGAAGATACAAAGGTGAATAAGCATATGAAAAGACGTTCAACATTACCCTTGATTTTCTATTATTGCTATAATAAATTGTCACAAACATAATGACTTAAACCAACACGAATTTTTCTTTTAAACTTCTGGAGGTTAGAAGTCCAAAATGGATCTTCTTGGGGTGAAAATCAAGGTGTCATCAGAGCTGCATTCCTTCTGCAGGCTCTAGGAAGGAATCCATTCCATGCCTTTAAATATGTATGTGCACAGAATAGCATACACACATATATTTTCTTGTTCTATCATCTTAGAGGGCCCAGAGGCAATGACACCCATGTAGCAAAGACATTCGCTTGGTAAAACTGGGCCCAGATAGTGGGTTATTTTTTCATTTATTTAAAAAAACATCTTTTTAATGTTTTATTTATTTTTGAGACAGAGAGAGACAGAACGTGAGCAGGGGAGGGTCAGAGAGAGAGGGAGACACAGAATCTGAAGCAGGCTCCAGGCTCTGAGCTGTCAGCACAGAACCGCGAGAGGCTGACGCGGGGCTCAAACTCATGAACCGCGAGATCACGACCTGAGCCGAAGTCAGACGCTTAACTGACTGAGTCACCTAGGCGCCCCACAGATAGTGATTTTTAATACCATTATCTAATAGAAGGAACTCCAGATTCCTTGGAGAAATGGCTGTTTCTAGGACTGGGAAAAGAAATACACAAAACTAGCCTAGAGCATCTTACAGTGCCAGGAAGTAAGGAAATGCTAAAACAAACAAGAAAACCAAAATGGTGGTAACATGTCAAAGGTAACATGTCAAACAAGTAACAACTAAAAGCTCATAGTGGCAAAAGCTGAAATAATTTGAGCAACAAACTAAATAACATACCATTGGATTATAACCCAAAGCATAAAATAAATATTCATGAGTCCATACTAAGATAAATATATGATTAAATAAATACATTAGGAGAAGAAACAAATCTCTTGTACAGAAGAATTCTAAATAACTGATGTGCAAGGAGGTAGAACATACTTCTCCACTCCTTAAGTATGAGTTGCACATAGTGGCTACCTTCCAAAAAGTAACATATAAAAATGAAGATAAAAGTAATTTTAAAGTAGAGATGTCTAACAAATATTACATTCACGAGATGATCAAGGTTAACATCAACAGTGATAAGTCCTCTTCATAGTATGGACACTTGATATGATGTGATAGGAATGGCACATTACCTTTGTGGCCTTCCTCACAAAAACTCTTAACCCCAGTCTGTTCATGAGAAAATTATCAGACGAATTTCAGCATAGTGACATCCTATACATGACTAATACCTTCAAAAATGTCAAGGTCATCAAAAACAAGAAAAGTGTTTTAAACTGGCACAGCCACAAGAAGCCTAAGGAGACATGACAACAAAAAGTAATGTAGTATCCTGGATACAACATGCTGTAACAACAACAACAACAACAACAGCGGCAAAAATTAGGAAAAACTAAGAAAATCTGAATAAACTGAGGGCTTTGGTTAATTATAACATCAGAATTAGTTCATTAATTAGACAAATGTACCATACCAATATATAAAATAGCAGTAGGGGAACTGAGTGTGAGGTATATTGGGAACAGTCTGTCCTGTCTTCTCAATGTTTCTATAAATCTAAGACTATTATAAATTAAAAATTTATTAAAAAAATTTTTGTTCCAATTTACATGGATCACCATTTTTCATAAAATTTTCCCACAAGATTTTGGTGCACACATTTCTGTATTTATTTTACAATCATGGTTGTGACACGTAATCATGGGGATACATAATTTTTGGTGAACGTGTCTGGGAGCCAATAGCAGATTTGATCTAAGTTATTGTGCTCATACTGAATCACTTTACTAGAAATAAATATAAAATGTCTCTTCTACATGAGTAATTCACATGTTATGGATATTTCCATGGTAAAAGAATTGAATTAATTTTTTTAATAAACGAAAACTTTGGTTACACATGGCAAAATGATACTGTGTCGTAGTTCACTATACTACCTTTATCTTTTTGGTCTAAACACAACAGTGACTTAATCCTAAAATAAAATGTTCAAGTCAAGTGGAGGCCAAATGTCAAATAATAGCTTCATGAGGTTTGAATATTCCTAGTTCAAAACAATAGAGGATCTATTTCTAATAGTTGGTGATTTCCTTCAACAGTCCAATGATGTGCTTTGTCAAAAGTATAATTTTTTCTTATCACCTGAAGAACTGAAACCAACTTCAGACAATATTTTCTACTTTCTGACTCCAGAAATAATTGGATTATAATACCTAATCAATATAAAGTTCAATAACACATACGCTAATTTTTCTTCAAATGAGAAGACTGTATTATAGACTTAACAGGCAGCACCTTCATTAAAACAACATTAAAATATTGTTTGCTGAGGAATGCCCAATTATCCTAAACTTGAATTTGTTACTACCTTTTGTGTACTACTGTATTGCTACCAGACATATTCTGAATTTGACTAAAGTCAGTGGATAGTAATAAGGACAAATATGGATCCAAAGAACCAGATGTTTACATTAAAATCTGAGGTTTACTGTGTCTATTTCTTATTTTGTATTTAATTTGTACTTTAGTTTTTGGTTGTAAGTTTATTTCAAATTCTACATGGCATATATGTAGATTACATTATAATAAAAAATAACTAAATATAATGCAATAATGACTAAAGACAACATTACAGGTCTGGAAGAATGTTTTTGTTTTTGTTTTTGACACAAGTCAATATATTACTCAAATTTTAGAAAAACTGCATACAGGGCTCATAAATCCCCAAATATCAAGCTAACAATGAAGAATGCCAAATAATTGTTTTAAAGCAAATCAATACCATATTTCACCTGTTCTCCCCTTGCTTTGACCAGTAATGCTAAAAGGCAATGATCTTGTACTATTCAGGAGTCAACACCTCCAAGAGAAAAGTCATCAGCTACAGACAAATTTATTATCAATGGGGAGATTTAATGAACTGTCAAATTTAATGGATATGGAGACAGAGTGAAGAGAGAAAAGAAACAGGCTACTAGAAAAAAAATGGGTGAAAGTAAGAAGCCAAATTGTAAAAGAAAACAGCAGAAGAAAAGTGATTTAGGAAATGGAAAGAGAGAATAGAGATAGAAGTGGTGTCCAATGTAGCTTCGTTAATCTGTGTTTTTCTGGCTCTTCATTATGGATGTCTCCCCAGACAAAAATGTTCTCTTTTCACAGGGATTGAAAAATAAAGGAAAACCGAAATTGCATATCAAGGAAAACAGGCTGAAAATCAATCAAATGGTTGATTGATCTTTATGGCACAAACCAACATATTTGAAGACTCTTTGTTCAGTATATAATTAATTTTTTTTTTCACTGAGCTATGCTTTTTGTGGTGACAGAAGCCAGTCTATCCAAAGAATTAAAGTGTCATTTTCTACTTCTATGACTTCCCTTCCAGGTTTTGGCAGGAATGTGAATTTAAAGTGAATGTAGCATAAGATACATGACCTAGTCATTGTGACCACCATGATCATTCTTTGGGACTGTTATTGATTCCGCAACAGTTCAAAGAATAGGTCATGAAAACAAATTATGTAATTGGATCAGATACAGTGCCACCTAGCTCAGCAGTCACAAAGGCAACAGGGATTTGAAGGATTTATCTCAATAATAAAACAGAAAACACTTTAGTTTCAGTTCATTAAACATCATTTCATATTGGCATAGCAAGTTTTTATAAGAGTCTAGAAGCAGTTATATTTCTAGAATCTTCTTTAAATTCTTGTTATTCCAATAGAAGACTATATCAATTTAGGTTTCTAAGAATTAATGGCAGATACTTAAAATTTATTGGATAAATAATTATATGCATATAAAATGTCAAATCAAATGTACATTAAAAGTATATTTACCTTTATGTTGAGATAAAATATTCTTATCTCACAATATTAGATTTGTGTGTGTACATGTTGTGCATGTATATTTTAAGTAACTAAGATTTGAGTCTGCTTTTAAAACTGTGGGAAACTTTTACTGCATACAAAATTTTTAGATGAACAGAATCTAGATATGTAAAGCATATTTCACTCATATCTAAAAATTCTCGTCTGTTTTAGCAGTTTTATGCTGGTGACATCCAGAATCAAACCCATAGTATCTAGATATTTTTTCCAAATCTGATGACAAAATTTAGTCAGATTTGTAACAATATTTATAGGTCTCAAGTCTATAATATTGCATGAAAGAAACTCAGTGTAGAATTTTATTTACTCTAAGTATTATGGATAAAAATGTATTTAATTTAAGATACAAGACAAGGGGAAATATGCATTTTATCCATCTATTTGTACCTTTCTATGATCCAATTAATCACTGTCATTTTGATGAAATGCAGCTACCACTCTTCAGCAAGAATCAACCAGTACCCAATCTCTTCCAGCTTCCAGGCTCTCTCTATAACAACTCATCTTTTGTATTGCATCCAGATTTTTTTCCCCTAAAACACTAAAATCATTCTTAAAAGGTAAGCAATAGCTGCTCAGTCAATAAACACAATAGACATTAATCTGCCTTTATCTTTCTTGACATTTCAGAAGATATAGAACTGTTACTACTCATTCTTTTTTTGAAACACATGCTTCTCTTGGCTTCCCCGGCAGGACACGCTCCTGTCTTCCTCCTACTGCTCTGGGTCCTCTTATCTTTGCACCTCTTGCAGAACAGTAACTGGCTGAAATTCCTCAAGTCACTCTACTCAAACTAGATTCTCTTTTTAGGGGGTTTGCATCTATACTTCAGTTACCACATCAGATGATTTATATTTCCACCGTAGACTTGTCCTCTGAACTCCAGACAAGAATATCCAACTATCTCTCTTACCTGATTCCAAGGTACCTTAAAACGACAATGTCCCAAATTGCACTTAGGTAGTTTTATAACAGGTTGCAAATTCTTACCATTGAGAGGTGTGGCTTCTGTCCCCTCTCTCCGAATCTGTGTATGCTTGTGACTGTTCCAACTAATACAGTTCAGTGGGGGTGAAAGTGTGACCTCTGAGATTAGAATGTAAAAGATCTCGAAATCTTCACCTTATTTGATGAAATGCTTATGGAAAGCTACTGTGTAAGAATTTCAACAACCCCCAGGTTGCCATATGATAAAGCCCAAAGTATGTAGTGAACATGTGGAGTCGTTCTTGTAGATAGACCTGGCTGAGCCTAAATTACTGAGTCGTCCCCAGCCCAGCTCCAGAGAGGAAAAAGAGGAAACCTGAAGGTGGTTCCATCCATGAGCCATTCAAACCACTTCTGGCCATTTGACTTTTCCCAGCTGAAACTGCAGATACCATGGAACAATGAAAAGCCATCCCTACTGAGACTTATTAAAATTCTTGGGGCGCCTGGGTGGCGCAGTCGGTTAAGCGTCTGACTTCAGCCAGGTCACGATCTCACAGTCCGTGAGTTCGGGCCCCGCGTCAGGCTCTGGGCTGATGGCTCAGAGCCTGGAGCCTGTTTCCGATTCTGGGTCTCCCTCTCTCTCTGCCCCTCCCCCGTTCATGCTCTGTCTCTCTCTGTCCCAAAAATAAATAAACGTTGAAAAAAAAAATTAAAAAAAAAAATTCTTGATCCATTGTTAATACCACAGTAGATAGCAACCCTGGTCTTCTTTTAATGTTTCCCTCTGTCTCAACTCCATCATCAACACCTGTAAATTAAGTTTTTTATATCTAAATTCCAGTTAGCATACAGTGTAATATACTAGTTTCAGGTGTACTATGTAGTAATTCAATATTTGTACACAATGCCCGGTGCTGCTCACAACAAATGCACTCCTTAATCCCTATCACTTATTTAATCCATCACCCCACTCTCCTCCCTTCTGATAATCCTCAGTTTGTTCTCTATAGTTTAGAGTCCATTTCTTGATTTGTCTCTCTCTCTATTTCCCCTTTGCTCATTGTTTTGTTTCTTAAATTCCACATATGAGTGAAATCATTTGGTATTTCTCTTTCTCTGACTATTTCACTTAGCATACTCTTTAGCCCCATCCATGTCATTGCAAATGGCAAGAATTTCATTATACAGAAACACACACACACACACACACGCACATGCACACACACACACACACACACACACACACACCACTTCTTCTTTATCCATTCATCAGTTGATGGACACTTGGGCTGTTTCCATAATTTGGTTATTATAGATAATGCTACTATAAATATTGGGATCCATGTATCCCTATGAATTACTATTTTTGTATTCTTTGGGTATATACCTTGTATAAATTACACCAATGGCATTCCTATTGGTCAACCCTCTTCTTGTTGCCTCCATCTCAACCCCAAACCATTCTCCACATTGTTAGCTAAGTGATCTTTTCGAAACTCAAATCTCTTAATGAGAGAGAAATGCTTAGCGTTTCTCAGAGGTACTCCACTGATGTTGGAAGAAAGATAAAATTCCTAATGAGACTTAGAAGGTTTATAGGATCTGCATGATCTCACTCCCCTGTTCCACACTGTCCACCATAGTAGTCATCAGTTTCATTTGTGATTACTAAGCATTTGAAATATAACTAATGTGACTGAATTTTTAGTTTTATTCAATTTCAATCAGTTTAAGTTTAAAAATAGATACTTGATCTAGTTATTGCAAACATTTAAGTATGTTTGGAACAACTTGGGATGTGCAGTTATTTTTTCAACCATAAACTTTATGAAATCTACATACAGATCAAGTATTCCCAGTGAAAATTTAGCATCTAAATTGGGACATGCTATTAAATTTAAAATGCACATTGGATCTCAAACAGTACTAGAAAAAGAAAGTAATATATTAAATTAATAATTTTTATGTTTCTATATGTTGTAATGATAATATTTTGGATACATGGAATTAAATAAAATATTTTTAATAAAATTAATTTCATCTGCTCCATTTTATTTTTTTAATGTGACTACCAGAAACATTACATAGCTACAGAAACTACCAGCTACATTACATAGCTGGCTTTCATTATATTTTTATTGGACAGTGGTGCTTTAGATCTGTTTCCTCTAGGCACCCAGCTCCCTCTTTGCCCTTGTACTCATGGTACTTCCTCTCCCACAGGACCTTTGCATGTGCTGCTTCTATTCCTTTCTAACCTTTTCCCACTTAACTCACACTCATCTTTCAACTGTCTGTTAAAGCCTCATTTCCTCAACGAAAACGTTTCTGATGCCCTTGTCTTGGTTCAATTCTCCTATTATCTGCTTTCACACCACTATGAACCTCACTTTTGTAGCATTTGTCACAGGGGCAGTTCTACCATTGTGTACTTATTAGCTATCCACCTCCCAATCAAACTGTCAGTTCCACGAGAACAGATACCACATCTGCTTTTGCTCACCAGTTTTTCCTCAATATTTTTAGCACAGTGTCGGGCTTGGGTTGCAAAGATCAATAAAACACAAGTCAGGATCTATAGCAAATGGGAGAATGTCAGACTATAGCAAACAGGAGAACTTTGTATTTGAAAGTAATAAAACAATGCTATGCATATTTTATTAATTCAGTTCAATATGTAGCTGTTAAATGAATGAAATAATAAATGAATCATAATGTCACTTCTCCAAGAAAATCATTTCACAATTTTCTGCTGTCAAGGGAAGAAAATACAAACTCTCTGCCTTCTCATTGGAGTGTTATACCATTTCAGTCCCAGGCTTTCATTCTAGTTTACTTCCTATCCATGTCTTCCTCCTGAGGAGACATGATGATAAGCTTCTGGAGTCAGGCAAACCCAGGTTGTGGTCCTGCTCTCCTCTGTGACCTCCCTAAGATGCTTCTTATCTGTTTGTTAGAGGGATAGTAATAGTAACCATGTCAAAGAGCTACTGCAAAGATTACATGATGTATATTTGGCATAGTATCAGTCATGTAGTATGCTCAATAACCTTTAGCTATTAAAGGCCAAGCACAAGATACTAATAACCACTCTTATTAAATATTTACTATATACCAGTCACTATATTAAGTGCATTATTTCAACAACTCCTCACTGAAGTTACCATCAGAAAAAGGAACCGAGGCTTAGAGAGGTTAAGTCACTTGTACAAAACCACACAGCTAGTAACGAAAGAGACAGGATTCACACAGCTAGGCAACTTGATTCCTAAGCCCACCTTTTCACCATGGTGTCTCCCTGCCTGGCAGTAGGCACTCAGGCAATCTTGATTTCCTTTTGCTCCATGTACCCCATGCTCGTGTCATTTAAATGGTCATTCTTGGGGCACCTGGGTCGCTCAGTCAGTTAAGGATCTGACTTCAACTCAGGTCATGATCTCGCGGTTCATGGGTTTGAGTCCTATGGCAGGGTCTGTGCTGACAGCTCAGAGACTGGAGCCTGTTTCGGATTCTGTGTCACCCTCCCTCTCTGCCCCTCCCCCACTCATGCTCCCTCCCTCCCTCTCTCTTAAAAAGAAATAAACATTAAAAAAATTTTAAGTGGTCATTCCTCCAACACACATGAGCTTTCACAACTCCATTATCCTGTTCACTCTGTTAACCTCCTTCATCTAAACTACCTTGCCTCTCTTGTCTCCACAAGGCAAATTCTATTTGCACTTTAAGGCTATCTCACTTATCATTATCTTCCTTTATTGTTTATCCCTCTTCTGAATGTATAATCCCATCCTATCAGCTAACTAGCACTCTGTTCATTAAATCAGGAAAACATGAATTCTGTTGTTTTATTGCTATTTGTATGCAGAACTATCTCTCTTGTTCTGTTCTGACATTTTCAAGGTCCAGAACAGGGTCATACTCATTTTTGTATCTTATGTTTTTTACACAACACTAGGAACATGTGTATATGCTCAGTGAATTTATGTTGACGTGAAAATCGACTTAATATGTGATCTGCACAAGCTGCTTCTATTTATAAATACACACACACATATGCATTCATACAAATGCATACGCACAAATGCGGAGGCTCACATGAACACAAACACATGTGCCTACACATGCACATAACCATACAATTATGTACACAAAATCACACAGGCATACACACAAACACTCACAACAGTTTTTGCACTTGCATAA
Organism: Leopardus geoffroyi; assembly: GCF_018350155.1. Lineage (NCBI taxonomy): Eukaryota > Metazoa > Chordata > Mammalia > Carnivora > Felidae > Leopardus > Leopardus geoffroyi. Next base: position 102,130,719 of record NC_059332.1, read on the forward strand.
GCACAGATATGCACACATATGCACACAGGCATGGTCACAAATATGTTTACACACACATGCAAATGTGCACACACAAAGCTTAATTTAGGTTTTTTTTTTTGTTTACAACTAGACAAATGAAATATTGAGGGAAGAATGAGTTTAAAAGGTCTTCATAGAAATTAACTTAGCCTTCCTGATTTTGTCTTTTAAAACAATGAAAGTAATACGTATGTTTAACTTTGAAAAGAAACTGAATACCTAAAGGACTATTTTTGTTACTTTATTTTTCTAATTTTTATTGTAAAAATGTATTTCAAAATAAAGATGATCTTAGTATTTGATACTGATACCTCTCTCTCTCTCTCTCTCAAACACACACACACACACACACACACACACACACATACACTCATTCCCTTAGAATAATGTTCACTTGTATATTTTTGGTAAAGAACAGAAATATTAAGAAAATTCAGACCAACATCATCTTGAAAAGGCTAGCAGATTTGTGTCAATACTTTTATCCAAACTATTTGGCTTTGGGATTTTATGTTCTATTAAGAAATTATAAGCTTCTAGAATATTGTACTATTTGAATATATAAGGCAGTAAAGCTACCAGTAAAAGATGTTTTAAAGAATTAAACAGATAAGAGCAAATAAAAAACTATGATTGAAGGAGAAAAGTGATGCTGCATGATCATTAAAATTTTAACAAAGCAGATTATAAATAATCACGTGTACAACTGCATATATAAAGCTAATTCCATCCCAGATTGCTGCTGGTGTTACTAAATCATGGGAGCTTCACTTGTAAGTTAGGATGTGCTGGGAGCCCATGAGGGAATTCTAGCCCTATTACATACAGCCAAGTGTACATTACTATCTGTTGGAAGGAGGTGCAGGGGTAATGAGTATCTCATATGGTCTGCACTCCATTAGATAAGGATATTAAACCCTCAGATCAATAAGACACCATGAAGCCATTATGATCATTGGCAGTTCAAATAGCCCAAAACCCTCACTTGTGTCCACAAAGAGAGGAAGTGTATTATAATATCTTTGGGCATTAGATGTGGCTGCATTCTAAATCTTTCTGTTTGAGGATTCACCCTCTCAGTCACTAAGAAGCAACAATTAACATTTGCATACTCTGCCCAGTGCCTGCAACATGAGTGCTTGAAGGGGTAATGTCAAAGGGCCCAATTTATGTCCATTTAAGAGGCCTCATAATTTCAGATCTTGTAATGGAGTTTTCATTCTTTTAGCTACATAATGCATGCAAACATTATCCTGGTGCCTTTTAAAAAGCTGTCAAAATGCATGGGAAGAACCAAATGTATTATATGTTTGCCTCCCATAGACTGCAGCAGGGAAAAGGGTGGCTCAGAAAGGTTTCAACTGTGTATAATTATAAGTAGCTCTACAGCTGAACAGTTATTGTAATGCCCACAGTGTGTGGTGTCTGGAAGAGAATACAGAGCAATATGCAGCACAGTATTTTTCCTTAACATATTAAACATATATTCACACACGCCCGTGGTATCACCACCATCCCCCATCACCCTACAGATGAGGAAATGGCAGCAGCAGCTCACCCAATTCCCCCTCTCCCTGTGGTTCCCTCTACAGCTTGCCCCTCCTCCACGATGAGAAAAGAAGAGCTGAGGCCCCTTTTCTCCTTCCTGGGCTGGCCCACAGCTTTCCATCTGGTCCGATCAGTGACATTTGATTAAGTGGAATTATAAATCTGTCAGAAAACAATTAGCCTCTTCTGGGTTTCACTCCTGTATGACACCACTCAGAAATTATGTTAGTGCTATACAGGTCAGAGCCCTGCCACAGGGACTTCCACACAATGGCATTTTCCAACTCCCCAAAGTCTGTTGAAGATGTGGGGAAACCCAACCCCCCATGACTCTTTCCTCTTGTAGCTTCATTCCCTTGCTAGTGAATATTTGGTGGAAACGAGCCTCAAGAAAATATACAGACATTTGGGGGATATACAAGTCTCATACACTCAATAATTAGACATAAATTATCTTAAACAACTGTGAAAGGGAACACCATCAGGGACTAGCATACATAATACGGAAAATAGCATGAGATAGGGGACAAATTGATCAAACTGCCTCGTTTTACCAGGAAAACGTATAAAGAGAATAGAATTTGAGATAAGCGACCAACAGTAAATTGACCAAACAGGGGCAGATGAAAGAGTGCAGGTCAAGGCCCAAAGGCCAGATGCTCATGTCAACCCCTAGACTAGAAAAGAGGAATCAGACAATGGTTGACAAATGATGGAACCACAAATTGTCAAGTGATTTTCTATCTGGATGTGGAGGAACCTGGACAGTCATTCTCAGTTCTTGAGCAGCTGCTAACCATCAAAACATGTGCATCCAGGCCAGGATCATGGGCATGCATGTGAAGTTGAATAGACTCTGTGTTCATGAAGCCTACACTTGGGTTAAAGCTCTACTGTCACTGTCTTGAAATTCTCATTAACTTTTGAACACGGAGCCCCACAAATTATGTGGCTGGGCCTAGTTGCAGTCACGGTTCCTCACACTTTCATTAGATGTATAAAGGCTGTGTTCTCACATACCTCAAAGCTGACATGTGTGTAAGGGCCTGGTAGACTAGGGAGAAGGGGGTACTGGGGTGGGTTGTGTTGGCTTCCGGAGTCACTTGTCTTACCCTTACACCCTGGCTATGCTGCAGCCTCTTCCTCACACCTTCACTCTATGCCTTATGACTACTGGGGGGACCCTTGAGTTCATTCCGCTTCGCCTAGTATCTATCCATAAGTGTTTCAATAATCATATAACCTTTGAAAATGGTTGGGAAAGATCAATTTTGGACAGTCTGTTCAAATGTACAACTACTTACTTCCCAATCCTCTTTCTCCTCCACTCCCCTTTGGTCTCAGTGTCTGTAATCTGAAGAAAACTTCTTAATTCCTCTAGCTCTTTGCTTCCCTGTCTATAAAAGACAATAATCACACGTAGCATAGAAATCTTACAAAGGTTCAAAGAGGATAATGTACTTAAAGGTTGTCAACTCAGTAGCCATGACAAAGGACCTGCTCTTCCACAATTGTTCTGTCTACCCCCTTCCCTCCCACACTCCTTCTTTCTTTCTTCCTTTCCTCCTGCCTCACATCCTTTTTATTGTTTGTTTGTTTTCACTCTGTGGAGAGAAGTTAGGTCTAAGGCATTTTGACAGTTGATTTTTCTCAAGTATCTTTTTTAGTGTAGTGAGCATGAATATAGGTGATATTGAGGAAAGCAAGAGACAACAGAATCAAAATTGGAACTAAGATTCCCATCTGAATCTCTACGGTGAAGGGAGAAAGTGAGAGCCCTCCCACAAGAAGCTGGTAATCACCACATCCAAGTTCTTTAAGACATAAAAATCATAGGATCTCTTTCCTTTTTTTATATAATGATATTCGACTAAGTCCTTCATCACACTCTGCCTTATAGTTAGCGGGAAATAACTATCAAGATGCTCAGGAAGGGAAGAGGAGACCAGGGCCCCAAAGAAGGCAGGGGTTCACTAGCAGATGTCAGAAGGGCTTCATATGAGTAGGTAGAGGTGATGTATAATTGAATAGTGTCATGGTGTTTTCTCAGAAAACGTTAGTAAGTTATCATTTTCTTGCATGTCTTATTGTTGCATGTCCTATCATTGAGAAACAGATTTCTTCATCAACATGATACATAGACAAATAGATCCATCCGTGGCTTTCGTTCTTTCCCCACCTTATCTCTTGGATTCAGAACACCTGATTGCCTTCTCTGACTAGTTATCTTTTCCCACTTAGGCTTGCCCTTCTTGGGAAATCTTATCTATGCCTTAGTCTCCTCTAGCTCAGATCCTTGGCCAGCTCCCAAACTTAGAAGTAAGGGCTAGGGAGTCTCTTTTTTATCATCATTTTAACTATCATTTTATTACCAGTTGTATGCTAATTGTATGATTATGATGATAACCACTGTCATTATTTTTTTATGTGAGTATAGTTGACACACAATATTACATCAGTTTCAGGTGTACAACATAGTGACTCAAAACCCTATACATTATTCTATGCTCACCACAAGTGTAGCTACCACCTGTCCCAATACAGAGCTATTACAATACCATTGACTATTTTACCTATACTGTGCCTTTTATTCCTATGACTTATTCATTCCATAACTGGAAGCCTCACTTCCCTTCACCACTTTGCCCATCCCCCACTCCCTTCTTCTCTGACAACCATCAGTTCTCTATATTTATAGATCTGATTCTACTTTTGTTTGCTTATTCTGTTTTTGTTCTTTTTGTTTTTCAGACTTGACCTATCAGTGAAATTATATCATATTTGTCTTTCTCTGTCTGACTTATTTCACTTAGCATAATACCCTCTAGGTCCATCCATATTGTCACAAATGGCAAGATCTCATCCTTTTTCATGGCTGAGTAATATTCTTATATATATATATATATATATATATATGTATAATATATATATGTTTACACACACACACACAAACACACACACACCCCACATATTCTTTATCCATTCATTTATCAATGGACCCTTGGGTGGCTTCCGTATCCTGGCTATTGTAGATAATGTTGTAACAAAGAGTCTCTTTTTTAAATCTTCCATTCCCTAAATTATTCACTTCTGATCCCAAACCAAGGGTGGATGTAAAATGGTTTTGAATCTGAAACACTGTCTGTGACAGTGTAAGTGCTCAAGACTGAAAATGGGAAGTTCTGAAGAGTCCCTTCTTTAGTTTTAGGTAAAAACAGGGCAGAAGACTGACAGGAGAATGAAGCTCAAAAAAGCAAATCTGCTACATTCTTATAGAGAAGCTCTTACCTTTCAAGTGTATTTTTCCCTTTCCCAGGTATTACTGGAATATAGAAAAGGAACTCAAGTAGGAATACACAGCTCCATGTAGATCTTGGGGGGGAGGGGAGAGAAGGGGGAAGGGCAAATAGAAAGTAATGAACAAGCCTGAGAATTGATACTTCTGATGTACTGAAGACTTACGAATAGACTGAATTTATTTCACTGTGCTTACAGACACTCTGGCAGTACTTGCAAATCTACCATCCATCTTCATTTCTTATTTCTTCATTTGAAATGCTACACAAGCAGTTTCATTTGACCTGTATCTTTCGTTATTCACTATATCATAGCAACATAGCAACTTTGTTGTAGTTCATCTTCTTGATGGAATTAGATCACATCAAAATATCCCTACACCTCATTCGACATTGATTGTGAAGAAATGCAGCAGCAAACTACGGACATTACAAGAGTTGTGTGGTAGTCCATATTATAACCTGGCCTGGAGATTTTGCCTGCACTAGGAGCCCAATAAAATGTCTATACTCAGTGGCTTCTTTCTGGAGGAAGGAGCTCCAGTCTACTCAGAAGTGGACAAAAATGGGATATGTGGCTGGGAGAAACAATTCATAGCTTACCATTGTGCTAGAGATTATAAAAGCTCTGCTGTTGGAAATTTCCTTCTAAAACCATCACTGATAAAGTTCATTGCAATTTTTCCCATGCTTCCAGAAATAATATTGTTTCACTCACAAGGAAAAAAAACAGAGAGCTATTGAAACAAACTATGAATCTCTTCAATCTCATAATGTGCATTTACTATGATTTTAAAAATAATAATTAAGGACTAACTTACTATATGGGGAGTAACAGGAGAAGGGGTTCTTCCCATAATTTCAAAATAAAGCAGAATTCCAGATGGACTATTTCCCTGTTTGAATTAAACTGACTTTGACAGCAAATGCCATTTTTGGCTTAAAGAAACCCTTGCATTCCTACCTGTTCCTTTCACTGCTTCTCTTGGGACTAGATCTGATTGACTTAGGTATTTGGTTCACCCATTAGAGCTGGTAGTGTTGAGTTACAGCCTCAGCATTGCTTTCAGAAGGCCTCTTACCTTCTAAACTCTCCTTGCCTGGAAGTTCTTACTTCATTAACTTTGCAAGTGTGCCAATTATCCAAGGTACCACACCACATCCTGTTAGGAAAATTTTCCATTGCTCAGTTTCATGTTCACTACTACATGGGAAGCAAATGATCTGAATTTTATTCTATTGCCAACTAATAACAGGCCCTATCTGATATAAGACTTTTACTGTCAGAAGATAGATTACTTTCCAAGCATATCCAGGGTGGTTTTGTAATGTTTTTCTTCTTTTCAAAAGTGCTCCTGTAATGTCCAAAAATTCATGTTGACCAGTGATCAGGATAATTCAACAACAACAGATGGGAGACAGAGGGAGTTTTCCGGTGACAGAGGGTATTGTGAAGGATGGGATTCAAGGCCTACCCATGTGTCAAGACCTCACATGCTCACAAGCAAGGGAGTGTGAATAAAGGGGCCTAAATAAAGTGACTGCCTAAACTAGCATGATTAACCCACCCAAGTGGGAATTTTATTCAATTAAACCATACAAGATGTCAAAACTGAAAGTAAATAACAAGTCTAGTGAATCTGACTTTGATCACCAGTTGGTCACCAGCTGAATCAAACTGATATGTATATCTATCTTCGTTCCTTTGTGAGAGAGGAAAGAGAGAGTCCCTTAATCCTTATTTCATATGTGGAATGCTTGGAATGCTTGGGAGCAACTTTCAAAAGAAAAAAATGACATTTGTAAAACAGCACAACTTTCAATTTTCGTGGAAAAGGCTAAAAATCACTTTTAAATAGGAACTTCAGATTGTGTCTCAATAAATCAATCATATTAAAATGAAGCTATTGTGTCTAATGTTGTGGGGGAACACCTACTTAGGTCCATAGTTCCCCAAGAAAATCTCCCTTCATTTATAGTACATATTAAATATATAAATTTAAATTGCAAAAATTTTGGTGGTATTAAGAAAAATCAAATGTATAGTCAACATTGTAGTAATATTTTTGACATAAAATGAGAAATCAAATACGTGTATATACATATAATTACTTATTTTATTAATGCAGTACCATATTGTCTCCTAGAAAAATATATCAAAGTATCACTGAGCAAACAGACATCTTTCTTATTCAGTGAAGGCCAGCACCTAAATTAAAGATGATAGTGTCACTCCTTGATTTGTCCCTGAGTGAATCTTTGTAAGTTTATGTACTTACTTGCCCCTCCTTTTAAAGAAATCCCTGCTGGTTCCTCCTATGGAGGAATTCTAGGCTCTTGCTTCCCAAAGCAGACTGCATCTGGATTGTCTCTGTTGTGGCTCTGGCGCCTGAGGAGGCCAAAGCCTTGACCTCAGAGGAACTGCAGCCTTTGAAGGATGACTGAGCATCTGGGCTGTCTCAGGAGCCCAGCAGGCCTAAGGACTGGGACAACATCACTTTTCCACTAACGAACATAAATCCAGCTCTAACATCTTTTCCACTGTGTTAATTAATGTATATCAATGCATATATCTTTGTAACAATGCAACTGAGGAATAATCTTGCATTCTATAAGCTTCAGAAATTTGGAAACTAAAAGGAGGTCAATACAGAATTTCAATACTGTTGCTTGACCTGCTTTCATGAAGGGCATCAAAGCAAACAGGATGTGTTTGTATGTAGATAATGTATAAAAGTATAGCATGCACAAACATATATGGCACCTTAAACTCATCCTATAAAGAGATATTAAGCTATCTTTCTACATTTTTAAATAAATAGATAAATAAAAACTTAACTACTTCTCAAGAGTCATAAACAACATTGTCTGTTTTATTTACTGCCATATCCCCAGAATTTAGAAGCTTAGAAGTCTGAAGCACAGTAAGCGCTTAATAAATATTTTATTCATTAAATTCTTATTTTATGTAATTTTCTAAAAACAACATAAATTCCCCTATGTGTGTACATATGTATACAGTTGACCTTGAATAATGACTGGATTTGGGGCGCTGACCCCTGTGCATTCAAAAATTATATAGCTTTTGACTCCCTCTGCCAAATCTTAATTACCATGGGCCTGCTGTTGACAGGAAGCTTTACTAATACCATAAACAATCGATTAAAACATATTTTGTATGTTACACGTATTATATACTGTATTCTTACAATAAAATAATCTAGAGAAAATAAAACATTACAAAAGCCATAAGGACGAGGAAATACATTTGCTGTACTGTATTTTTCAAAATTAATTCACATACAAGTCGAACCATACAGTTCAAATTCATGTTCAATAAATACGTATAATATATATATTAAGTTCTTCAAACCATGTGACTATATGGGCATGTTAAATAAGCAAGTTTTTCTATTTTTTGAGCCAAGCAGCTATACTACAAGCAAAAACATTAGTGGTTTGGTTTTGTTGTTGTTGTTTCACGTTTGTTTGTGTTATTAGATTTCATTTTGGTTTTGTATTCAGACTTAAGCCATGGTGTTTTCTTTCATCTCTAGAGAAAATCTGAAAGTGTGAAGCCCTGTCTTGTGGGACAGTGAAAGGACCAAGTCAGACAATTCCATCTCCCTAAATGCAGTAAATGTGCCCACAAGTGGGCTCCTGATCAAAGCTGGGCTTATCTGCCATCTTTCAGAAAGAGGGAAAAAGAGAGATGGGGGCAGGCCAAGGTCAGTTCTTTCAGGTGATTTGACCTATAAGCCATAGGCCCAGGGAACCGAGGTGAGATTCTTCTAGTCACCGTGGGAACTGAGGAAGTAAAGGAAACCAGTCACAGTGAGAAGGACGAAGGAAACAGGTCCGCTAAGAGGAACATGGGTAACAAAGTCTGATCCCTTTTCTAGGCTCTCTTTCCAAGATCTGTGTTTCAGCCCTATATCATGCAACCTTAAATGAGTATCTAACATATTTTGCTGAAGATAAATTTCTATTAATTGTTAGGCAAGGAATTATAAATTAGTCAATTCACGCCGACATGCAGGCTTACGCACGCGCACACATGCGCACACACACACACACACACACACGCGCACACACGTTTCCAAAAAGGATTTAAAGTGACTACATCACAAATAAAATAAAAACAAAATTACTTAAAACATCAAAAACAGAAGAACCAAATAATATGAAGGCCTGAGAATGAAGGAAATTATCATGTCAAATTAAGAAAATCCCTAGCAATCACCCTTAGGCTTCCTGGAAGTCAAAGAAAAGAGGAAAACAAGTTGCAGAATACCCACTGTTCATTGAAAGTAAACACTAATTCAGCACGGAAAAACAAAAATGCATACTTTGAAGGAAACTGTGTGGGTATTTTTACATATAACACTATGTAACATAAAGTATGCTATTATTCGTAGCACATACAGATGGATAGTTCCATATTTTGCATTGACCTTTGACTAAATCCTGTAGTATATAGTTAAAATGCATGTCTAAAAGAAAAAAAAGGAAAAACGATGCCAGAGTCAAACACTCAAAAGTGTAGTTTATTATTTATATAAGGGACCAGCCTAAGTAGTTTTGAAGAGTGACAATTTAACCAGCTTTAGAACAAAATTCATTATTCACCTCTAGTAAATAGTCTTCTTGCCTATTTTTATGTTATTTTTTATTTTATTTCTCCTTTTGGTTGGCTTTCTTCCTCTACTTACTTCAAATTATATTTACTTTGTTTACTTTCTTTTTTTAATGTGTGTTTATTTATTTTGAGAGAGAAGGAGAGAGTGCCATTGGGAGAAGGGCAGAGAGAGCGAGAGAGAGAGAGAGAGAGAGAGAGAGAGAGAGAGAATCGCAAGCAGGCTCCATGCCCAGTATGGATCCTGACACAGGGGCTCAATCTCACAACTGCTAGATCATGACCTGAGCCGAAATCAAGTAAGATACTCAACCAATTGGGCTACCCAGGTGCCCCTACCCTGTTATACTTTCTTCCTGGAACTACACGGAATGTGTATGCATATACAAGTGCATATATGCATATACAGACCAGCAGAAAATGGGAAACACTCTGAATTAATCCCCACATTGCTTACTTGCTAAATTAACTGGTGTTCTCCATTTCTTCGGTAAAATATCTGGCTGCTGCCCATACCACACTAACACTGCTACTGCATTATGCTGGTAACTGCATTACACTAGTAAGTATTTGTCTTGAGTCATACGTGAATTTATATCATTTGTGTTTGTTCTAAAGCTGGTTTTGTCTTGTGACTTTCTTATTTTCATAATCTAGGTAATTAAATTGTGTTTATGGTTATGAAATGAGAATGTGAAAACAGATTATATCTAAAAGTAAATAAGTTTAAAGCTTCTGAAAGACTTGAAACATGCAGCTTAAAAAAACTATCAAATTTTCAAAATCATGTCTAAAATCGAGTTTTTTCTCTCCACGTCCACTAGTACCAGACTTGTCAAAGCCAGTATTTTTTGTAGCTTCCTCACTGGTAGTCCTGTTCCTTCTCTTTTGCCTTTGAACTTATTACCAGCATGGCTCCAACGGCCATTGCACTAGCTGATCCTCCTGCTGGAAGCATCTTCCCCACATAGTTACAAAACTGATTCACTCACTTCCTTTCAATACCATCTTGTCAAGTCTACCGTGACCTTACTAGTAAGATTGCAAACAATTCTCCATGTGCCTGATCCCCTTTGCCCTGATTTTCTTTCTACTACGGCATGTTCCACTTCTATTATAGTATTTAATTTACTTATTATGTTTATTGCTTGTCTGTCTGTTGCCATAAGGTGGACAGAATGTAGTTTCCATGGAGCATTCTGCTACCTGATCTATCCCAAGCACCTAGAAGAGTACGTGGCACAAAACAGACTCTCAATAAATATTAGCTGAGTTAATATACTACATATAGAAAAGTCAGCTGTAAAATGTAGAGAGTCAATGAGCTGATGAATAATAAATCAACTTAAGAAAACCAAGTGTTTCTCACTACCAGCAATAACAAACTAGAGAAATAATTTTTAAAAATGTTTTATATGGGGTGTCTGGGTAGCTTAGTCAGTTGAACGTCCTACTCTTGATTTTGGCTCAAGTCATGATCCCAGGGTCATGGGATTGAGCCCCATGTCAGGCTCCATGCTAAGCTGGGGCCTGCTTAAGATTCTCTTTCTCTTTGCCCCTCTCCCCCTCTCATGAACACACTCTCTCTCCCTAAAATAAAATTTTTAAAAAATGAAAAAAAAATGAATAATAGTACTTTTTACAATAGCCATACAATTCTGAGGAATCTGTTTAGCCAAGAGTCTGAAAGACTTCCATGAATAAAACTTTAAACTGAAGGAGCACCTTGGTGGCTCGGTCAGTTAAACGTCCAACTCTTGGTTTTGGCTCAGGTCATGATCTCACAGTTCAACAGTTCGAGCCCTTCATCATCGTGCTACAGTGCAAAGCCTGCCTGGGATTCTCTCTCTCTGCCTCTCTCTCACTCCTTACCCCCTTTTTCTCTCCCTTTCTCAAAATAAATATAAATAAACTTAAAAAAAACTTCAAACTGAAAAAAAAAGACAAAAAGATCATCTGAATAGAGATGTTTACAATTAATCTGTAAGGTCAAAGCAACTCCAATATAAATTGAAACTTGCCCTCCCACATATTAAGCCATACTACAAAGGCATAGATCACAGTAAAAACAAAACAAAGCAAAACTATTGGGATATTGCCAGATGACCAATAGATCAATGGTACAGAATAGATTACTCAGGGAACACTCTAAATTTACAATAAGGTTGGCACAACAAATGAACTGGATTGGGCATATTGTTTAAAAAAGGAAAACTGATTCATTATCTGAAAAAAAAAACCCACTATATTTCTACTCAACACAACAAGTAATGTGGACTAGAGAAGGATTAGATGCTTAAAGTGATAGGTAAAACTATATATTTAACATTAAAAGGTTAGAGAATAGCTCTGTGCTTTAAGGACAAAGATGGACTTCTTAAAACTTCAAAATCATGTACCAAAAGAAAAAATAAAAGAATGTGATTACATAAAATACAAGATGTCTGGCCCATGAAAAACTCTGTGAATAAACAAACAGATGAAAGGTATTGGCAATCCCTAAAAGTGACAAAGGACTAATCTCTGTAGTAAAACAAAAGTGTCTGTGAATCAGCCAGAAAACTACAGGATCTCCAAAGAAAATAAGCAAAAGATGTGAAAAGGTAAATTACAGAAGAGGAAACATGAACAGCTATCACGTTTATGAAGACATACCCAAACTTAAAAGGAGAAACGCAATTTAAAACAATAGGATCCACTAGACTTCACGACCAGTGATAAGCCATGTTGATACCATGCATGCCCTGATATGACATAATGAGAAAGGAACGTCATTTCTGTGGTATGCTTTCCAAACCTCAAACTCAAGTCTAATAAGTGAACACACCAGATAAGCCCACATGTTAGGGCATTCTACAAAATATATGGCCAGTGCTCTTCAAAATTCTCAAGGCCATGAGAAACAAGGAAAGACTGGGAAACAGTAAGGCAGAGGACAGGAATAGGGGGCATTATCATTACTAAACGTATTCTAGAATCCTGAAACAGGATATCAACCTCAGTGGGAAAATGTGAGATGTCAAGAAAGTCTCTTGCTAAGTTAATAGGTTTGTGCCAGTGTTGGCCCCTTAGTTTTGACAAACGTGTCATTTTTATGCTAACATTAGGGGAAGGTGGATGAAGGGTACCTAAGAACTATCTGTATAATCTTTGAAGATTTTATGTAAATCTAAAAATATCCCAAAATTTAAGATTTTAAAAAGGAAAAATGAAATACCCCTTTATATCTATTCGACTGACAAAAATTAAAACACCAGGACATGCAAAGTATTGGAGATAATGAGCTCTTGTATACCACTCTTAGAATTATAGACTGGTGAAGGTACTCTGGAGAGAAATATGGCATGTCCTACGGGCCAACAATTTCTCTCTTCTATTCGAAAAAAACCTCACACCAACAAAAGGAGACGTATGTGATATTTATGCACATCTTAATATATCAATGTTGTTTGTAGTAGCAAGTGCCTATTATTGGAGTATTGAATATACGAAGTGTAATGGACTCACACCAAGGAGCTCAAGTAGCATTAGAAATGGCAGACAAATAGCATACAAACCAACATGGACAGATGTCAAAAATATAGTGCTGAATGAAAGAGGAAACAAAATGAGATAGACTGCAATTTATAATACAGCATACAAAATAACTTCCATTTTTACAAGAATGCATACAACAATTAAATATATTAGAATGACTGCCATTACACTAAACATATTAGAATGGAGAGAAACACAAAATTAGGGGATGGATATTTATGCCAATCATGCAAACATTAACGTGACCTTAAGTAAAACAATGATAACCGTGGACTATAAATAAATGGTATGATTTACTCAACTTGCTACACTAAAAATAATTTAAAGTTGGCAAAGTCTAAGATATCACACCTAGATTATTTTGCGAGTGTCCTTAGTTTTGATTGTTTTATTTTCATTCTTAAAAGGCTGAAATTGGATATCAGATAATGAATGTACTATAGGCTCAGTTTTAACAGGAAAGATTACCTTAAATTCCATTCAAAGGGCTCATACTCAAAGACATCACCTAACCCTACATCTAAAGTTTGGCAAATAAGTGTAAGTGACATTTTTAAATTATGTATGTATTTTTTTAATAAATGCCAATTTCATCTGTATATTTTAATTACCTCATGAACAATTGGTCACTACTATCCCTGAATAAGTATATTCTAGATTATATATGATGAAGTGACTCACTTATCCTATAAACTATCCTACTCAACAAAATCAGTTCTTTAGTTGGGCTTGAATTTGTGGTTCTGGAGCTCACAAAAGCAAGATCACTAGGTAGATGACGACTTTAGTGTTCTTTTCTGTTAACTGAAAGACAAACGTGGTCCTGAACAGCCTTTTATAAACTTTAACATGCACATGAATCAATGGGGAATCTTTTAAAAATTCAAATTCTGATCCAGTAGTTTTGAGGCATAGTTTGAGATTCTGCGTTTCTAACAAATTCTGAGTGGCACCAACACTGGTGGCCGATGGAGCACATTTTGAGTAGTAAAGGTCTCAAATGACATGATGAATTTCTCAAAACCATATTTGTAGTTATTTATGTACATGAACAAATACACAACCGATTCCCTGAAATTCTGTAGCATGAAGCTAGAAATGGTACCCAAACTTATCTAATTTTTGAGACATATAATTATCAAGCACATATTCATCTGTGTTATCAAATCTCCCTGGGGTTGCCCGGGTGGCTCAGTCAGTTAAGCATCTGACTCATGATCTCAGCTCAGGTCTTGATCTCAGGGTTGTGAGTTCAAACCTCAGGCTCAGTGTGGAGCCTACTTTAAAAAAAAATCTTTCTGCAATTATTTTTATTTTTTTTCCCACCATGGTATATTAGAAATAAAATGTACTCCACCACCAAAATGAAATAAGTTAAATTGTAAAGTGGATTTAGTGATACCTACCTGAATGCTGGAAGAAATGTGGCCCCAATTAGTTTATTTTTGTCCTAATTAGTATTTAGTCCTTCCAATTTCACCCATACCAATTGACTAACAGCTTAAATTTCTTTCAGTGACAGTCCTAGAATACAAATAATAAAAGTTATGCTCTCAGAATACAGAAGGACATGATTCTATTTGCTGGCTCTAATAAAAGGACTAGTATACATGAAATTCATATGTTCCTATGTAAATGCAAACATCTTTTAACTTACTAATGGCAAAGATATTTTTAACTGAGCAAATGATTCCAGGTATATTTATGAAAAGAAAATATAATTTATGAATGTTAATTTTTCTTCATTGTGTTTTCCAGTAGGAAACATTCACTGTTTAGCTATGACATATATGCTGGTTAAGGCCTTATATATGCCTCAAATATGAGGCATATAATAATGCCTCAAATATGAGGCATTTATTGCTGTTTTGTGGATAGACAAATTATAAATCACAAATTCTTCTACACATAATTCTACCAGAATATGTAAATAAACATTAAAGAAATGCTAACTGAATTTGTTTAACTATTAAAAAGTTAACTGTCACTTTCTTTGATTTGATGAGTTTCTTACAGGATCTTAATCTGTACAATGTTAAACTTTTCTTTGTTTTTATTAGAAGGTATAATTTTTAAAAACTGAGTTGCTTCTCTACAAGTATTTCATTTGCACAGGTGACCATTTCAGTAGTTTAACAGTAATTAATGGTTAACATAATTAACCTAAATACATATGATTATAGGATTTTCAATCTGTAATTGCATTGTCTAATTAGGAAGTTATGATTCAGAATGAAATAATTATGAAAGGTGAAGACTTTAAATAAAATCTATACTAAAGTATTTTTTGTTTACTTAGTAGAAGATGTGATTAGCAAAATTATATAGTATTCTCTTCTTCCCAGTTACGTATTTTTGAAGGAAAGCAAATAGCAGTTGTTCCACACTGATTATTTAGTGCAAGGTTAGGTAAACCCACACTCTCCAAAAAGGTGGAAGAGATCAATCTTAGTCTCAGTTTTCTTTCTCACAAGAATGTGGCACAGAGTAGAAATTGCTAAAAATATTATTGTCAGGATGTAGTATCACAATTTCAGCAGAATTGTATCCACTTTTCTCTTTTGATTCCAGGATTTAACATAAAGTTGAGACTTAAAAATTAAAACCTTATTGTTTTTAATCATATTGCACATCATATGGTTGAGTGTGGTGAAGAGAGAGAATCATTTGCTATTAACAACTGACCTTAGTTCCTTTGTGGAGGACTCACTCAAACACTGCCTACTTCCTATGTGGAAGAACATCGACACAAAGTGGCAGCAGTGAAGGTCATAGCTGCAACACCTTTCCATCCTGGGGTTCCACTTTCCAGGAAAGATGCTCCACTCCTCTTGCACAAAAATTTAGCAGTTTACATTCATTCAATGATAATTTCCACCTCATCCGTTTGTTGAGAATCAAATAAGGAGGTATTGTAAGTTCCCGGACCCATTCCAATATTGAGGGAGGTTCCCCTCCACACAACACTAAGAAATTCTCAGACACCAGAGGGGTGACAAGATTTTAACTCAACTCTGACACCATCCATCCAGGGATAGCATCAGATTCCACAGGTTAGTGGTCCTCTCCTACAAGATTGCCCCCTCCTCGACCAGCCAGAGATTGGAGGTTTCCATGACCTCCTCCTTAGGTTCAATTAATCTGCTAGAGTGGCTCACAGATCTCAGGGAAACATGTACCTACGTTTACCAGTTTATTCAAGGATATGAATCGATAGCCAGATAAAGAGATACATAGGGTGAGGTCCTGAATAAAGAAAGCTTTGTCTTTGTGAAGCTTGGGAACTAACCTGGTGGCATGTGGGAGTGTTCTGATTCCCCAAGCATGGAAGCTTTCCCAAAAAAAAGAACCAAAAAATTCTTGGGTTTTTATGGAAACTTGATTACATAGTCATAACTGACTAAGTCAATTGGATGATTCAACCTCCAGGCCTTCTTCCCTCTCCAGAGGTCTGGGGTGGGAATGAGTTCCAACCCTCTAACCACATGATTGGCATCTCCTGGCAACCAGCCTTGCTCTTGGGTGGGGTCTAAGTCACTTTCATTTATAACAAGACATCTATTTCACCTTTATGGCTTTGAAGCATTTTCAGGAACTGTGGATGAAAACCAAATATATCTGAGAAATATGTATTTGGTCACCTGAATGACCAAATATGTGTATCTTATAAATCACTATATGACAGAAGGTATTCATGAAATACTTCGGACCTGTAAAGAGTTACAAAATGTAAAGGGCTTTTGTTATTTTCATTAGGGTACACAGATGCCATATGATAAGATTAAATGCATTTCAATCTATCCTTTCTTCTGAACCACTGACATCTTCCAGGACAAATGTCTGCTATGTTGAAATATCTTTCCTCCCACATATACCCAACCTGGAGAAAGTACTCATTTCCTTCTCTGTGCTCTAAGAACATATTGTTTATTTCTTATTTTGCAACTCAGTCTGCTGTGAAAGACGTAGGTCTTGTACACTAGGTTGAGAGCTCCTTGAATGCAGAGGCCACATTTTTTATTTCTATTTACTGCTACCTATTATAGACCTGTTATATGGTACGTATCCAAAATGCATTGCTGAATATGTGAATAAATGATAAATAATGAATGAAGATGTCAATAGATAGCTAAGTATCAGCATTCTATACCTAACCTCTTATATATTTACAACTAGAGTCATCCAAAAGTCATAGAAGTAATGAGAATAAAAGTAGGATTTAAACTCTATGTCTAAACTTATCCCTGCCACACAAAACAAACACTGATTTTAAGAAAAATGATTTCTTGAAATTTCAAGTAAACTGAATTTCTATGATCTGGATACAAAATCTGACCAAACCCCACTATTCTAAACAAAATTGGAATTAAAAGGAAGGCTTCATAGGAAATACATACACACACACACACACACACACACACACACACACGTCAATTTTCCTTTACCTTCTGAGGAAATTAATAAAATGTGTTCTTACTGTATTTATTCTTTCCAGCACCTCTATTTTTGAGTAATCTACAGTGGCACAGAAAGTATTTTAGGACAGACATGAATCTAATCATGGGCCAGGATGGTAATCTATCACAGTTGTTACAGTCCATAAGATGCAAAGCAGATCCAAACCATCAGAGGCTTTAGTGGAAACTGTTAAGCAGGGATCAGATGATTATCCAGCAGGAGACAGGTTCAGTTTGAAGAGTCATTGAAACCATCTCTAGTCACTTTTTAAAATGTGCTTTTAAAATGCAGTCCTTGAGACTTAATTTTCTTAAATGCCAACATAATTTAGTCCAACACACAGAAGAATAAATCCCTTTTTCCGGTGAACCCTTTTTAATTTCTGGTATAATTCTTTTAAAATTTCTGTACCAGAAATAGTTAAGCCTGTGTTAATGGAAGGAAATCTTCCTCAAAAGAAAATCTTTTATAAGTGCATTTTCTAGTTTTTCCAAAATATGAATGCCATTGCAGTTGAGAAAAACCTTTATATCATGCTACTTTATGACCATGTTGAGAGAAATAAACTGTATACACAGATATTATGACTCAATATTGCTGTCTGAATACTACACTTTCATGGGCATTCTACATTGCAAACACTGTTTGCTCTTCAGTAACAAAGCTCAAAAACACTGACCGAGGGAAAACAGACTACAAAAATCTCTGACTTAATACTTCTGACTTGCTGCAAAGTCAGCAAAAGACCAATAAGAAATGGAAAAAAAAGGTCTAAATATTCTTCTGTTTCAGTAGTTACACATGTAAATATTATTAATCTTTGGTAAAACTGTCAAGATTTATCAACTAATTTAGGTGTGTGTGTCCAAAATGGCTCCTCAGGGAAGTACAGGGATAATCTTCCATTCAGCAGACTGTCTGTTATCTGGGACAAGTTATCTGGGAGGAGAGAGGATGTAATCTGATAAGTTATCCTTCCAGATGGTTTGCAGAAATTACTGTTAGCTGCTAGCTTGAAATAAATATTATTTTGGCCTAAATATTCAAGATAAGATTTCTGAACTTACACTGGGCTTTTGCAAGATAAGTCAGTTCTTAAAATTGTACAGAAGGTTAGAATCAAGAAGAAAACATTTCCGACAAAAAGAATTCTATGAGGTGCTGCCAAGATCTACTAGAACATTGACATCTGACCTTCTAGAAATTGCAAATAAAATTTTCTTTCAGGACTACCTTTGATTTTACTTCATAATCAGATAGAGACATACAAGTAATAAAAATGAACCAAACAAATTCTTCTCTGTTTAAATACATTGGAGAATAATCAGGTTTTCCAATAAGAAGATAACATCTTTGGAAGAATAATCTATTCCCAACACCAAGTTGCTTGAGGGAAAGGTTCATGCCTTATCTATGTATTCTTCACAACAAACAGTATAAAACAAGGTTTACAGGAGACAGTTACTGAGAATCTGATGATTTTAATCGAACCCTTGTTAAGTTTGTAATATATAAGAATGTATATATACTGATGTTGTCAAACCCCAAAGGGAATAAAAGACAGAAGTGTTATCATTATAGAGCTGATTATCTTATTTGGGAAATCATGCTCACAAATATGAAATTGTTAATGGTGACAAGTCAAAGTATAATATCGAAAAATAAGCTATAGAAGTTACTGTCTAATAATTATAAAATTAAGTCATAAAAATATCAGATAGTATATAATTAGACATATAACTGTAACAGAAGGAGAAGAAAAACATGAGTCTTTTTAAAAAAATTTTTTAGGGGCTCCTGGGTGGCTCAGTTGGTTAAGCGTCCGACTTCGGCTCAGGTCATGATCTCGCGGTCCGTGGGTTCGAGCCCTGCATCGGGCTCTGTGCTGACAGCTCAGAGCCTGGAGCCTGTTTCAGATTCTGTGTCTCCCTCTTTCTCTGACCCTCCCCTGGTCATGCTCTCTCTCTGTCTCAAAAATAAATAAATGTTAAAATAAAATTAAAAAAAAATTTTTTTAATGTTTATTTATTTTTAAGAGACAGAGAGACAGAGCACGACCAGGGGAGGGACAGAGAGAGAGGAAGACACAGAATCTGAAGCAGGCTCCAGGGTCTGAGCTGTCAGCACAGAGCGCGATGCAGGGCTCGAACCCATGAACTGTGAGATCATGACCTGAGCCGAAGTTGGACACTTTACTGACTGAGCCACCCAGGCATTCCATGAAAACCATGAGCCTCAAAGCTAGCAGAGAGCATGAAAATACTGGAATTAGATAGTTTGTCAGCCTAAAAAGTTTGCTACATAATACTAGAGAGGGACAGGTCAATTGTAACTGAAGAAGCTTTTCATGGAGAAACAACCTCTAAGGAGCCCAAAGACCCTTAGGATTATAGAGAGGAAGAGATGAGTTTGGCCAGCTGAAGAAAGAGCAGAAGCAATGTGAAAGCTGTAAATAATGAAGTGCAATAGTCGAATTGCAAGAATACAGGGTTAACTAACCTTGGGTCTATATTACAAATGTTTGAATAGGAGACGAGTCAAAGTCAGTCAGTTGAGCTGTCACAAAGGTCTCTCAATGGTTGTTGGTAATGATATTTGGAATTTACTTTTTGGGCAAATGCAAACCACCTAAAGATTTTGATCAGATACGATTTTTTTTTTAATTTATTTTAAAAATAAATTTATTTTTGGGACAGAGAGAGACAGAGCATGAACGGGGGAGGGGCAGAGAGAGAGGGAGACACAGAATCGGAAGCAGGCTCCAGGCTCTGAGCCATCAGCCCAGAGCCCGACGCAGGGCTCGAACCCACGGACCGTGAGATTGTGACCTGAGCCGAAGTCGGACGCTCAACCGACTGAGCCACCCAGGAGCCCAGATACGATTTTTTTTAAAAGAGAGTAGCCTGAATACATTTAATAACAAACATGGAAAAGAAATTAGATTTATTTTTGTGGCTAGAGGATAGATCTAGAACTAATGAGTGGAAATTAGAGAAGGAGGAACTTTGTGAAACAGAAGAGATATATAACAATTTGATTTAACTGAACACATCATGGAGTGACTTTAAAGGTGCAAATTCCCCATTATTAATTCAAAGGGTCGTGTATTTATTGTTCCTGTTGTGGAAAAAAATCACACATAAAACAGATGTTCTGAAAGACATTCTGATTGCAGACATTTAAAAAACAAGAAGTAGGAGGTGATGGCAGATTCTGAGTATAGGAAGATCAGCCAAGAGGCCACTGATAAAGTCCAAGGTTAGGGGATGGAGCCCATTATACCACCCATCATTAATCCTACCAAAGAGCTCATGGTGCTAAGTGCTTTATGGAAGTTGTAACTCCTAAGGTTTTCAAGACTCTATAGAGTGCACACTATTCCTCTCCTTATATTACAGATAAGGTGTGGAGCAGTGGGAATGGAAAAGGTAGAAGAAGCATTTGAAAGGACAGTGAGAATAAGGGGATCAATATGTTACAGGTAGTAAAGCAATAGGCTGAAGGGAAGGTTACTTGATGACTTAATATGCTCTCTATGCTGTCATTATAGCTCAGTCCTATATAATCCACCACAGCAACTTGGGTATCAATGCACACTGCATCTCAAATATCATTTTTATTTAATAATTTATTTTTGCTCAAGCTGCTTTACAATAAATTATCATCATCATCATCAAAAATATTCAAAAAATATCTCTTGGTCACAGGCATCAGAAGCACTGGGTAAGGTCCTCAGAAATAAAAGATAAACAGGAGCTGGGGGCACGAGGCTGAAGGCAATGCAAGCATTTAGTGAAAATGATTGAAAAAGAAAAGTGTTCATCAACCTGCTCTTTTACTACACACTGTTCAGGGACTGATTTACTTAAGTCTCTTTAATAAGTTAACATTCAACAACTGTGTTGTTTGAACTGTTGAGGATAATGCCAGGTTTTTTGCAGCAAAATCTTACGGTTGACCATGACTGTTGGAAGGAGGATGTAGGCATATAAATAAATTCTGCTTTGGCCATCTTCAGACTTTGTTGACTTCTGTTGCCTCTACCTAGAATTTCCTCTGACTTCACTCCATGAAGAGAGCTAATTCAATTCACAACCAGAGCTATCTCCTCCATAAAGGTTCACTTTCTCCCCGTGGCATCAGTGGCTCTATCACAGCCCTTGTCTCATTGTGTCTTTCGTATACCAGAATTTCTCATAAACAAACGAGTGGTGTTTTATTTCCTTTTTGCTACTGCTTCTCTCCATTGACCCCTCCCTACAACCCTCAAAGCTAAGAACATAATTCACACTCATGAATCATTAAAATGAAAAGCATACAGATGACAATGATATATACGTAACCTGGTTAAACAATTTAGGTGAGTAAAAAGAGGGAATGATGGATTAACCCCCCCTCCTCCTGCCTGCTTACCTGAAGCTTATTCCTACAGCTAATATAACACATTACATTGAATTATCATAAATTGTTAAAAAAATAAATAAATACATAAATTGTTTACCTATATGTGAAGCTCCGCAGACTATATATGTCATATAGTTTATAGTCAACATATGCTCCTTGCATTAAGTCAAATTATCATTGTCTTCTAAACATCTAATAAAATTTAATGATATAAATTATTATTCTAGTTCTGGAGTAGAAATTGGCAAACAGATGTGTATCAGTGAAGCTAAGAGATGGTATTTAAAACTAGCATAAATCAAATCCCCTAAAATAAGTGGCAGCAAATTGTAAGTCAGCGAATAAAAACATAGCTAAACCACTGGTATTTGCTTGGCTTATAATGTTTCTATAATGCTTTTAGGTGTGGCATGCAAGCTCCCATGTTCAAGCTGTACCCATCCATACCGATTTACTCTAGGTCATTTAATTCCTCTCTATAGAGAGGAATTATAAACAAGATCAATCTGCTTTTTCCCTCAAGTATTCTATCAAATTTATTTCTTTCAGTTTCAGCTAATGTAAATAAACTTTTATAAATGTAGGTTGCATTCCTATGCCCACATTGATGGAATAGAATATAAGAACTTGTGTTTATAACAAATATAGTGCATTCGCTTGTGTACATATGTTAAAGTATGACTATTTAGGTTACATCTATAGGAAAAGCTTCAAGTTTTGATTAGACTGAATATCATGGACATAATTTTTTCTTATTTAAGTGTCTCTCTAATTCTTTAAGCACCATGGATTTTTCTGGGGGAAAAAGGCCTCTGATCCGTTCCCCCTACATGAAGTAATAATAATCCTTTGACTGTGGAATTAAAGGCACTCTGAAATAACTGCAGGAACAGAAATAAAAACAGAGAGTGGGAAAAAGAAGTCTTCAAATTCCAGGAAACAAATTTTATTTCTATGCAAAATACAAAAATATAAATAGCAAAAATGTCACCAATAGCATAGTATTTGGATGATTAAAGCTTTCTCTGTGTCTTGCCTCAGGAGTCTGAGGCACAGGCTAGTCACTGACAATAATAATAGGAAATATGCAAGGAGTGTCAAAACTTCTCTAAATTTTTCTCCAACCATTGGAATATGATAGATTTTGAGAAGAGAACTCAATTTGTTCAGAATTTTTTTTAATTCACAATTTTTACATCAGAACAGTTCTCATGTCATCTTGTGTCACTAAAATACCAAGAAGGTTTTATTACTTCAAAACTCTGAACATGCACAGTGCCTCTATGGGGGAAATGTCTGCTCTGCTGTGACCTTTAGGAGGGAATAAATTCATCTTTAAATACCAACTCTGATTCTGTTGCAGTATTCCAAATTTAAATAGATTAACATCTCAAGAGAGACAAGAAAACAAAACAAGCATATTCAATGGACATAGCCATCTCTTTCAGATAACTTATGATTATTTTAACAAGGGCTGTTCCTGTTATTAAAAAAAATACTTCTGCAAAAGCTATTGACAGTAATAATATCTAACATTTCTTACCTTCTTATTGAAAACAGTTCTCAGTAGGTAACAAGTGTTCAATAAATATTAGCTACCATTATATCAGATACTATTCCAAGAAATGTATATGTATTGAGTCAACTATTCCCCCCTAAAGCTCTAAGGGATAGGTGTTATTATTATTATTATTATTATTATTATTATTATTATCATTATCATTAAATGAGGACACTAATACCCTCATGTGTTATCAAGATTTGGATCTGGACCAAGGCTCTTCACCACCCTGCCATTCTGGCTTCAGGTTTAAATCGGTGATGTTCAACAAGACACATCATTCTTTTTGGTTACCATTCTGGTTAGGTTTATCAATATATCACGTACTTAAGGGTCACCGTTTGAGACAGAAAAAAAAGAAAGTGCTTGTTTATTTTATCTGATAGTTACATGTCCTTCCATTAACAAATGATTCCAATTAGGTGTGATTAAATTAATTTTCCCCGAAGATGATTTTTGCTCAACTTTAATAGTTATATATAATCTCCTCAATGTGGAACTCCATTTTATTGGGGGTAAAACAGAATATTCAATGATGAAAATCACTTCAAAAGGAAGCGTTTTGTCTTAAGAGACACGCAAGCAGCTGCAACTTTGTCATCTCCCGTCTACTTTCACTCTCAAGGCAAAGTGTACATTCAAGAAATTTCTTATTAAATACATGGTTAATTCTCAACTCGGTGTTTTCAACCTGGATTGTTTTCCCTGGAATTCAAGAACATGGTTTTCAATGTTCTAATTATTGGTGTGATCTATTGATAAATAAACTCAAGAAACTTCATTTCCCCCCTGATTTCCTATTAGTGTTAACACTGTGCCATCATTTTCTTGTTTCCCAGGATTAAAACTTCAAAGCCGTGGTGTTTTTTTTTCAGTCTCAGAGCATTTGCCCAGGCTATTACATCCTGCTAGACTGTCATCCCACCTCATTGCACCTGCTGAAATCCCACCATCTTTGCAGGCTTAAGAACTTCAGTCGCATTTTCCTTGGAATCTCTACCATATTTGTTTATCCATCACTTACAGCAGCATATGTTAGGGGTTAAGACAATGGGTGGCTCAGTGTGTTGAGCGTCTGACTCTTGATTTTGGCTCATGATCTCATGGTCTTTGAAATGGAACCCCAAGTCAGGCTCTGTGCTGTTCATACAGCCTGGTTAGGATTCTCTCTCCTTTTCTCTGTGCTCCATACCTGCTCACTCGCATGCTCTCTTTCTCTCTCAAAATAAATAAACATTAAAAAAAGAGAGAGAGTTAAGAGAATGAACTCTAGAGTGGCCAGACTGTTTGGATTCATTTTGGATTCACTTTCTGGCTCTACCACCTACCTCGTGTCCCTAAACCATGTGACAGTGAGCAAGTTAATTTATCTTTTTGAGTCTTAGATTCTCATACATAAAATGGGATAACTATAGTATCTACTTCATAGGATCATTGGGAAGGCTAAAGAAAATAATTATTGTAAAGTACTTAGTACATTCTACATACACAAGAGCTGCTAGCCTTTATTATCCTTACTAGATTCACTATTATTATCATCACCATCACCATTTTTGAAAATAAAATATGACTTATTTTATGTCATTCAATGGTCCTATCCTGTCTAAGAACCTTTCCTTTTCTTCTTAAAGTACGCAACTTCAGGATAGAATGCATGCAATGTTAAATAAGTGGAGATGCCTGAGTAGTTACAACAGCTGGCTCAACCCTAGCAACAGATGTGACAGTGAGGTGATCTTTAGGCATTATTTCCCAAAAATGTTAGTTTCCATAAACTATATTACCAAATAATTTTTTTGCAGACATGGCTGTCCAACTTATTTGTCTAGTGTATCTAGACTATTATCTAGTCTCTGGTACGTAGATGGTCTCAACACATAAGTGCTAACTGTAGCTAAACATGTCAGAATCATGACACAGCATCATTTCAAAAGTCGTAACACTAAAAATATTTTGCACAATTAACTATATTTATATTAATTTTCTAGTGCTCTGAGTCATATAATGTAATAAACCATTAACCTACCCAAAATTATCAACATTAGTTTTTATCGTTACACTCCATCCTTCAAGTAGTACATATTAAGCATAGACAGATGTTGTTTCCTTATGATTCTAAAAATATATATGAAGTCACTGTCGATAGCCTTGCTACCCAAAATTTAAGCAACATTAGCAACACCTGGAAGCTTGTGAAGAGTGCAGACTCTCAGGCCCTAACCAGGCTCCAACTCAAGCCTGCTGAATAAGAGCCTATATTTAAAAAAAAATTTTTAATGTTTATTTATTTTCGAGAGAGAGACACAGAAGGCAAGCAGGGGAAGGGCAGAGAGAGAAGGAGACACAGAATCTGAATCAGGTTCCAGGCTCTGAGCTGTCAGCACAGAGCCTGACGGGAAGCTCAAACTCACAGAACAGCGAGATTATGACCTGAGCCGAAGTCAGACTCTTAACTCACTGGGATGCCCAGGTGCCCCAAAAGCTACATTTTTAATGTTTATTTATTTTTCAGAGAGCATGCACACAAGACGGGGGTGGGCAGAGAGAGAGAGGAGTACAGAGGATCTGAAGTGGGCTCTGTAGTGACAGCAGAAAGCCCAATGTGGAGCTCGAACTCATGAACCGTGAGATCATCACCTGAGCTGAAGTCAGTTGCTTAACTGACTGAGCCACCTAGGCCCTCCCAGAGCCTACGTTTAAACAAGGTCCCTAGTTTGTTCATTAACATATTCAAAAGGAGCACTGGGCTGAACATAAGAATCACTGATGTTTATAGAAGTATAGATACTTGTAATCTAAGTGGAAAATCATTGATACTGAACATCTTAACCAACTAAATAATTCTTGAATAACTCAAAAATCCTTTTAGACTACATAGAGGAATTTTTGTAGAAGTACCATTTAACTTTGTTGCAGAATATATTTTAATGATAGGTGACTATAACTCCAAACCATAACCTGTCATAATAAAGAAACAAAGATACTAACCTTGTATGAGGTTGCTTGCTTTTGGCCCTCTCTGTTGATATATTCTGGGAAGATTTTATCAAGATTATTTTTTAATGTTTATTTATTTATTTTTATTTTTGAGAGAGAGGGAGAGAGAGTGTACGCATGTAGAGGGGAAGGGGGAGAGAGAGAGAGGGAGAAAGAATCCCAAGCAGGCTCCATGCTATCAGCGTGGGTAGACTCCCAGCTCAGTCTAACAAACCATGAGATCATGGCCTGAGCTGAGAACCAGAGTCGGTCACTTAACTAAGCCACCAAGGTACCCCAAGAAATTTTGTTTTGTTTTAAAAGGAATGCCATTCCTGAATTCTAAGGATAATAGATTCTAGATGAAAGGGGGAAAAAGAAATATTTATCAGATGGGAAGAGGCATTAAATCTTCCTCTATCTGAAAGAGTTTAATGAGAGTTGAAGTTCAGGGGGGAGAAGACCATTTATGTCACCTGGAAAAGGTGGCAGAAGCAGAGAGTTCCATGTGAAAGGGACAGCCAAGAGCCCCAGCTCAACAGGAGCTGCGCTGGGTCCAAAGCATGTAACTTGGAATCTAGGGCTGGATTAGATGAGAAACAAAGAGGCACTACACCAGGAGCCAGAATCAAGAGGAAGCTCCCTATGAGAACAAATTTCTGTTGGGGTACTGAGTTGGTCTACCCAAGGGACAGGAACAGAGCAGGTCAAAGCAGCACCAGGTATCAAAGATACCAGAAGCACATTGCATTCAATGTGCTAGCCAAAAAATTCCATTTGAGAAAGACACCTGGGACATCCCAGCTGATCCTGTGGAACTAGCATTTGCTCCTGGTGTAGCTAAGGATTTGCAAAGCCACACTAGGTTAATGACCAGTGCATTATAATGTGTTCTAATTAAGGGTCATTATAATAGATGTAATCAGATCAGATGAAGGAAATAAGTTCTCTTCTATGCCTTCTTAAAGTTTAATGATTTTTGTGGTCAGTTCTGGAACAAGTTTTTGAAGGTACTTAAAGTGCCCAAAGATGACCATTTTTTGTATATTTAAAATTTATGATAGGAAAGTTTCCTCAGTGTGTTTCTTATGTGGCATTTCCTGGATTAAGGGTCATGAAATAAAATCACCAATAAATTAGGGAAAACATAAAACACCACTACGTACTGTGAAATGGCCTGAGTCCAAGAACAGCATGCAAAAAAGCAAGCACTTTGCACTCCTTAAAGCCTCCTACCATTTCAACACTTATTTATTTATTTATTTTTTCACTTCTTTTAAGAAAACCCTTAGATACACATCGCGGCAAGGACTTTCTGTCCCTTGGGTTTCCTAGTTTCCTTATTTAAATGTTGATTTAAGAGCTGCCCAAAACAGGCTGACTATACCTGACAGGTAGAACCCCTTCTCAACAAACTTAATAGGGAACCAACACTGCTACATTATAAGCATACTACTTTCAGATATAAGCCCAATGCCCACGTGAACAGATGAAGTGTCAACAGCATATAAAAATCTTTTTACAGCCTTCGTTTTCATAAAAGAACAAGTGTACAATTGTGTATCAGCATTCTGTGCTGGAAAGACAAACACTTCTGTTCCTAAATTTACATCTTCAGCTGAAACAGTCTAGCCAGTCTACTGACTGTCCCCAAAACATGCTTTTCTCCATCCCTTTGCCTCTTTATGACCTTCCTTCCCTATCCAAATTCTGTTTTTCTAGGTCAGCGGAAATTCTTCTCCCCCAAATGGAAGGGACCACTTCCTCTATCTATTTAGAAGGCCTCTTTGACCTCATAAAGATATAAAAAGAAGTTGACCGATTCAAACCAATCACCTTTTGCATGTAAATGTGATTCATGACCAGTCCCACATGTTCCTGACAGCAGTCCTACAGCACCGCGTGGTAAGTTCCCCACTCTATCGGAATTCAGTGGGGGAGCACAGCCCTTCCCCATGCGTCCTCCCACACCTTGCCACTACCCATGACCACACTTAGTACTAAATAGACACTCAATCAATACTAGATAAATAATAGAATAAGTGAATGAATGGGTTGTGGATAATGTGCAAGAACACTTTATCAAAAGGACAAATTAATTGCAAATAAAGACATGAATAAATGTGGTTTGTAGAACTACAAGCTCAGGAGAAACCCTCTACTCTATAGTTAACACTACCCTGGTGTACTTGGTTCTATCCCTTAATAATCTACAGGATAGTGAGGTGCAAGTGAGGATCATCTGAGGACCTTTTAAAAATATCTTGGGGTCTCAGATCACAGATGTACTGCATCAGAATCTCCAGGAAGATGGGAGAGAATGGGGGGAGAATATCTTATCATGGACCTAAATTATGTCACTTAGATCCAGGTCTAGGATCTGTTTCCATTCAGGTGGCTGTAGGTAGCTCCTAGCTCCCTCTTTGTGGGTGTGGCTACAGCCCACACCTCTAACTTTTTATAGCATCAAACCTCGCAGAGAAAAGGCTACATGCCAACATTCTGAGCAAAATGTCTGACATTAACTCTGAGTAGACCAGCTGAGATTTGGTCACCAAATTCCTTTCTCTTAAACCAATCCTTTGGTCAGTGATAGACCTAAGCCAATTATAATACCTACTGGAAGCATGAATCTCGCTCAAGCCTATTCAGCTGAGAAATTTAGAACCATATTTGAAAGGGAAAAATGGATGCTGGGGAGGCAGTCAGAAGATATCACTACACCAGCTTATTTTCCCTACTAGAAAGTAAGTTACCAGAAGGCAGGGATTTCTGCTCAGCCATCCAAGTGGTGACCCCAGGCTCTTTATGTATAAAGTATCAATATAAGGATCAGCCAATAATTTCTTTATGGTCATAACAACTTAAAATTTGGATCTATTATAATGATTATGAAAAGTGGATGGCTCAGTTGGCTAAGCATCCCACTTCGGTTCAGGTCATGATGTCACGTCTGGTGGGTTCGAAACCCACATTGAGCTCTGGGCATTAGCTCAGAGTCTGGAGGCTGCTTCAGATTCTGTGTCTCCCTCTCTCTCTCACTGCCCCTCCCCCACTCACCCTCTGTCTCTGTCTCTCAAAAATAAACACTAAAAAACATTTTTAAAGGAAAAATGTAAAGTTATTTATGTGTATTATCACATTTGCTTCTCTCTAAAAGTCTACTAGGCAATGACTTATTAGCCTCTGCTGGTAAATGAAGAAACTAGAAGAAACTAGTTTTCTAGAAGAAACTAGAGGTGGTAAATGAAGAAACTAGAGCTAAAATGTTAAATGTTTACCTAAATTTACACTTCTGTTTAGCCAGGATTAGAATTCCAGTCTTCTAACTCCTCCTCTAGTGATCTTCCCACCTTATTACCCTGACTTTGCACATTTGAATAAAATAGTAATAATAAAACCTTTTATCCAAATGATGGCATTTTTATATAAAACTAGTTTCAGTAATGGCTAAGGCAAAGTTGAATTCTATGTAGAGTCTATCCTCCCCAGAGCTTTGCATAACTTAAATTATCTACCTGCCATATACAAAATAATAACCAGTTTAGAAAATAAAATATTAAAAATGACAACCGAATCCACACTCTATGTTTTAATCTCTATGTCTCTTGGTGACATTCGGCATGTCACATTTAGCAGTGTCAGAGAATTATATGGTGCCTTTAATATGCCATCTACAGCAAGAGCCTCATCATTCACAGATGGCCAAAGGAAATCTAGGAGAGGCAACAAGGAAATCATTTGGAGAAATTTGTCTTATCTTTCCCACCTGACCCTTTCTCTTATCTTTGATACCCAGCTACCTCCTCTGGCATCTGACCCAGAAGTACAATCTGGACTTTGTATTCCTGTAGCCTTTTGAAATGACTTTTGCTACTCTCTGTGGAATATTATTACTGAACCTGGTTATTCTTTAGGCTTCCCTTCCCTGTTGCCTCCAAGTTCTTGGAAACGGCTTAACTCTTAACCTCATCCATGTTCCAATTACTAACCTGGCATGCCTACCCCTTGGATTTGATGTCTGACCAGCCCTGTTGTGCCAGTATCTGGCAAAAGCTACTGACTGAGTTTTAATTTGGAAAATGCAAATATGCCTCTCATTCATTTATTTGAGACGACAGGCAACCTCTGCAGAACTCCTGAGACAAAGAACTAAACCTAATCTGTATGCTTAAGCACTTGCAAAGATATCTAGAGATGCCTTTCTTGACATGGTCTTCATACCTGGTAAATCTCTAGTGGCAATATTTGCTCAGAAACAAAAATGCACACACTCAAAGGCTCAATCCTATAGAAGCCCCTATGCTCATTTCCTGCAGAGCTTTGTTATTTCATCTGCGATCCAGGATATTAATGAAGCAGCTGGGCTGGAGATGTACTTTTCATGGAATGAGGTGAAGGAAACACTAGAGCAGAACCCATTTACAGTGCTACATTTGCAGAGGGCTAAATTAATGTCAGATCTTAGGTCTGCAGTCACTCTCCTGACTGTGTCTTGTAAGTCATCAGAAGCATCCTGATGCTTACCCTGCCAACATTGTCAGGAGATGGTGCAGGCCCTAGTGAGTGGGTTTCAGTTGTTTCCTTCAACCAAATTCAATGTGTTTCCAGATGTGAGAGACTGGAGTTATTCTCTTTTCATTATTAATCAACCACGAGAAAGCAAAGTTAGTTAGAGTCAGAGAGAAGGAAGAATTAATAGGTTTCTCATGTTTTGCAAAATGGTATATCTTAAACTGCCTTCAAACAGTAATCTGAAAGATGGTAGCTCATCTGAATGAAATCACAAAAAATGATTATTTATAAGGATGAGAAATCTGCAGGGCTGGATGAGGAAATCTGTTCCTTTCATGTTGTAAGAATGTCTATTACCACCTGTTCTGCTATAGAATCTGTTAAAAGAAATTTGCTACCAGAAAGATTTAACTGTAATTCTGGAAGGTAGGAGACTTACTGCCAGATAGCTCCATTTTAAATTTTATAAAATTTGATGACCATCATTAAAAGTTCATTCCTTCTTTTAAAGATGCAAAGTGGAAATCTCTTTTAACTGAAAGTTGATGCTAAAAGTAAGTCAACAGATTTTTTTTTAAGTTACTACTCTGTGGGGCTTCACTCTCATTCCTTTCTTGGAGAGGACCAGCTTGGGGAATCGGGACTGAACTGGGAAAATATCCAGGCCCCCTGCGACATCAAATACCTGGTGCCCATAAAGCAGACAGACCTTCTTCAGGAATGAATGTGGGAAGTGAGGGACGCTAAGCAATGACTCTCATCCCTGTTTGCCCTTCTCTCTACACTGGCTACTAGCTCTCAGATGATAATATATTTCAGCATTGTATGGAGGTTCACTGGAAAAAAAAAGATACGTAAGTGCCAGGACACATTCCAGAAAAAAGTCTGACTGAATAAGCCAGAGGAGATCTTGAGAACCTGTATTTTAACAGGCTCACAGATAATGATGGTAACTTCACACAGGTAATGCACACCAAAGGTAAACCTAGCTCCACTTCCTCAGATCCCCTTGAGTGGGCACCCTAGACAGTATCCCTATCAACAGATGTTTTCTTGGAATAAAAGTGAGAAACTGATTGGAAATGAACAGGTCTCCAAACAAAGCTGTTTGTTAGATGTTAGATACAAACTGCACACCAGGTAAACCATGTCCTCAATCATGCAGCAGCAAACAACTACAAGAACACAGAACGGAGCGAAGTACTAAACAGAACTCAGAAAACCCAACGTAAATATTGAATTACTTTGGCCACACCCCTCAAGCCTTTAGCCAAAACCAACAGAAACGTCATTTATTGAGACCGTCTTGGTATTGTGCCCTGGACTACAGAAATAACAGGTAAGACTACTTCAGCATTGGTGCAGGTAAGGGAAAAAAACTCCACTCCTTCCGTTTTTGTTACTCCGAGGGGTCTCATATGTGATCAAACTTGTTGATACTAAATGGCTCTAAAGGAGTTGTTGCTTTTAACTATATCAAAGATATATCAAGATACTTAACTGTATCTTTGATTTTACATTTAAAATTGTCCTATATTGACTGGTATAAAGTTCTAGTTTTGATTCAACCAGTTGTTAACCCTGTTGATGAAACACATTTGCTGGGTGTTTTAGTGAGAATACCTTCAGTGAAACAGAATAGTTCCTAAATGACATGTGGCCTTTTGAGTGGGAAGAGATTTCTAGGGGATTAAAACTATGTTGTAACAGCTGCTTTCAAGTATGATGTACTCCAGCACTGCTTAGCCAACTTGATAAAATGTCATTTATTTTACAGTCTGCCTGTGAAGAAAACAGGGCTTTATCATCTCTGAGGAAGCCAAATCATCACATTGCAATCTCTGCCAAAATGTATGCATTATTTGTAATTAAATGTTTTATCACCTGATAAATATCTTCCATGTGACATATGTGTTGCTTATTCTTCTGGACAAAAAGTAACATGTCTATTTATATCATATTTACTGTGGTTTATGACTGCAATCTGAGTCATTGTAAGGGAATTAAAATCAAAAATCATTCAAGGAGGGGGCTGGGGGATGGGCTAAATGGGTGATGGGCATTAAGGAGGGCACTTGTTGGGATGAGCACTGGGTGTTCTATGTAAGTGACAAATCACTGGGTTCTACTCTTGAAACCAATACTACACTGTATGTTGACAAATATGAATTTAAATAAATAATTTTTTAAATAAAGTAAAATAAATAGAATCATAAAAAAGTCATTTATAAATCCTGCAATGGTAAAGACCATTTTATTCAAAATCTTTTGCTTTCCATCAGCATAGTAATGGGACTTTACCCCTTCTCTTTGAAGACCAAGGGAACTAGCTTATTTAATTTAATCATATTTTCTTCTCTGCCTTGCAGCCTTATTAATCTGTGCTTGCTTCTTTTGACTCATCGTATGGCCTTGGTGTCACCACCATTGTCCTGTTTATTCCAAGATCATAAATCACTGTCTCTTTGGGGATTTTTTTAAAGCATAACCTTGCTATTACTTCCCAAATTATTTTTCCTCAAGTCAATAATACTATGTTCTATCATGCTTTTCACATCATATTCAGTACCGATCTTTCTATGGTGAGAATTATCTATTGCTGCCTGGCAAATTATTCTAAAACATAGAGACTTAAAACAATACACATCTTTTATCTCACATAATTTCTGCGGGTCAGGAATATGAGCAGAACTTATCTAAGTGGTTCTGGCTCAGTCTCTCCTGATGTTGTCGTCAAGATCTCACAGCTGGGCCTCTGCCGTTTGTAGACTTGCCGGGGACCATCTTCCAAGATGGCTGGAATCCACATGTTTGGCAGGTTGGTACTGGCTATTGGCAGGAGACTCAATTCCTCACCACATAATCCTCTGTACTATGTTACCTGGGTGTCTTTATGACACACTGGCTGGCTTCACCTACAGCAAGCAACAGAAGACTGAGCAACGTAAAAGCTACAGATCCTTTAAACCTAGCTTGGAAGCCATACATATCCATTTCTCCAATATCTTACTGGTTACACAGGTCAGCCCTTCTCAGTAGAGGAGAGAACTAAATGAAGGCATGAATACTAAGAATAAGGAAAAGAAAAGTAATTCCCAGAGGGACAGTTTTTATAGTCACCCACTGCCCCAAAATCATTCATTCCCAAAATTATGGCAAGAAGATTACAGTATTTTCCAGGGGGCTGAAACCAAAGAGAAATAGTGGGAATTACTGAGGTCCAAGTGTACTAACAGACCACAAAGTTGTGACCATAATAGGGCCCCCACATGTAGGTACAGCAAATGGTCATGTGGTCAACATCAGCAAAACCAGAAAGAAGGTTAAGACCTCTGACATTATGGACCTGTGGTCATACAGGCTGTCTATAGAAGACTTCCAAGAGAAGGAGAATGCAAACAGCAGCACAAAAATGAAAGCCCAGAAATAGTGATCCTTAAGGAAACCAATCCTAGCAAAGATTAATGCAGAGCTCTAGGTAAATGCAAAAGAGACTGTTGTGAAGAGACAGAAATATCTCCCATTCGGAAGCCAAATGCAAAACACAAAAGTGCAAATATGCAGAGACAAAGACAGATGAAATAAAAAAGAACTTCAGAAAGAGTAAAAGCAGATGCTGTACTTAAGATGTTCAGCTTAGTACACTGGAAACTAGACTTGAGGAAGTACAAGGGTATCTGCAGAGGCCTGCAGCCATCATGTTTTAAACACATTATTGTAATAAAAGATGTCTTGTTTGTTCATTCCACCTGCATTGAGTACTGCTGCGTACCAAACTTTGTGAAGAAAAGCATGTTCCTCATGGAAAAGACCACATTAAAAATGAAACCAGGGGAGGCGGCTGGGTGGCTCAGCCAGTTAAGCGTCTGCCTCTTGATTTTGGCTAAGTTTATGAACTCAAGGTCATGAGATGGAGCCCCAAGTCAGGCTCTGCACTGACAGCGTGAGCCCTGCTTGAGATTCTCTATCTCTCTCTCTCTCTCTCTCTCTCTCTCTCTCTCTCTCTCTCTATTTCTATCAAAATAAACAGATAAACTTAAAAAAATGAAAACTGGGGCTAGGACTGTTCCTACTTCTCACCATTGATTATGGAAAAATGTACTGGTCTCATAAAAGGGGAAGCAAATAAATAAGAATTACACTATATGTCCCACATTTTAATTGTTATTTAAGTTCCCAGGCTAAATGTGTAGGGGAGGCACTGTAGAATGTACTTAATTGCACAATGTACATTGTAGAATGTACCTTGCCCCAAGGGCAAGATAAATGTTAATTTCGTCTAAAACTGCTCTGATTTTCCTCAGGCATTCCCTCAGACATTCCCTCAAGCATTCTCACTGTTTAGGTGGTCAGAAAAAAATAATAATGTCTGATCTGGCTTATAAATTAGTCTGATAAAATAAGCAGTCCTTTTAGGTAATGATCAGTTTGGGGACCACTGCTCAGGATGCAGAGTATGTGGGGAGAGGGTTAGTGTGACCTTGTAGGTAGAGGGAAGAGTCTGTTGATCCATGCAGCATTACCTAGGTTCTTGATGGTTTGGGGAGAGAAGTTGGGTCTGCATTACTGAAGTGTGACTGGCCTAGTCACATCCCTGAGTTGCCATTCCAACTCTGCTGTTGATGGCTGCTTCCTCTCCCTAGTATCTACTCTTCCTCAGCTCAGTGGCCTTACTCAGTGGTTTCAGTCTCCTTAAGCTCCTGCTGTGTCTCCACCACATGCCCTAGCAGGACTGGTTGGTCTCACTCCACCTTTTGAAGTAGGAAGTCACCTTGTTCTTGCCCCAGCAGGGCCAGTGGGAGGTTTTTTGGCTCTTGACATAATGCCTGAGAGTAATGGGTAAACTGAATACACAGGCCTCCTGAAGGGAACCAGAAGACAACCTTATGCTCTCCCCGCACGACCATCCATAGCTAACCTCCCCATATGGAGCTAGTCTTCCTATCTCTCATAAAGCACTCCCCCAAAAGTAGCTGGAGAGAAAGAGAAAGAAAGAGTGAAAACACTCACAGGAGACTGAACAAGAAATCTGTTTCCCAAAACCACTGACTGGAAGAAAGGAGAGGGTTTCAAATACCACCAGGATTCAGTAAAGTGACACGCAGTGTCTAAAGTTTTGGAGCTCAGTGCCTGGCAGTACTCTGGTGAGGAAATAGGGCGAATCTCCAGGAGCAGACAGCATGGTCTGAGGGGTCCGTGTGCCACATGGGGAGAAGCAGTTCCCCTGCTTGGAGTGCATTTGGTAGAGGCCATAAGGCCTCCCCACAGGCAAAGGTCCCAGCATACCCTGGAGATCAGCCACATTTGTTGGTATTGGGGCAAAAACTCCAGAGTGCAGTGAAACTTGGCACCAGCTATGTGTTATAATTTGCCATAATCTCTGAACCTTTGCCACTGTGTGACTGTATGAACATTTTCTGGGGAAAGCTAGCACCTGCCATTGCTCTGCGAGACCCTCCCCCAAAGAGCCCTCACAGGTCCAAGCTACAGGGGTTTTGAAACAAAACCTCATCTGAGATAAAACTCTGGAGGGAGGTGCCGCCTGGCAGGAGAACAGCTTGGATACAGATAGGGTAGAGGCAGGTAGTGGATGGAGTCCTGAGACAAAGGGGGTTCACTCGATCACAGGTCAGTGAGTGCGCGAAGTTCCCATGCCAGAGACTAGGGAGTTGGGTGAAACCATTACCACCTCTCCTGCATGCCACACCAATCCACCCCCATAAGCTAAGAAGTGCCACCTAGTGGAGAATGGAACCGTTACACTAAGGCCCGCCCAACTGCTCCCTCCAGGCACATTCTCGAGAAGACCAGCACAAGTCACTCCACCTTCTTAGAGTACTGACTATAAGAGCCTTCATAGTTTCAGTTTTAGGGGAAACTAGATGTTACTTCATTTGGGTTTCATTCTGTTTGCTGGTTCATTTATTTGTTCATTTTCTTTGCTTTTGTTTTTGCTTAAATTGTTTTCTTTTTTTTTCTTTTCTTCCTCATTCTTGGATACAGAAAGAGAAAATTTTATTTTATATTATTTTTTTACTTTATTTTTTATTTTTTAAATATTTTATTCTATTTCATTTTCTTTATTTCATTTTATTCTAATTCCTTATATAATTTTTTTTTATTTTAAAAATGTTCTTACCTTTTTTCCCTTTCTTTCTCTTCTTTTGTCTATTCTATCAAGCTTCTTTCAACAAGCAGACTAAAACACAGCTAGGGTCTAGCTTCTTTATTTGATTTTTTCTTTTTGTTATTAATTTTTTAATTTTTATTTTTTACTTTAGTATTTTTTTTCTTCCTCCAAAATGACAAAATGAAGGAATTCACCCCAACAGAAAGAAAAAGAAAAGGAAGAAATGACTGCCAGGGGCTTAATCAACACAGATATAAGCACAATGTATGAACTAGAATTTAGAACCACAATAATGAGAATACTATCTGGGGTTGAAAAAAATAGACTCCTTTTCTGCAGAGATAAAAAAAATAAAATCTAGTCAGGACAAAATAAAAAATTTAAAAATTAAAAACCAAGATGCCATCTCCAATGGCTGCCACGATGGCAAGGATGGATGAGGCAGAGCAGTGAATCAGTGATTTAGAAGATAAAATCATGGAGAATAATGAAGCAGGAAAAAGAGGGAAACAAAGGCAAAATATCACAATACAAGACTTAGAGGGACACCTGGGTGGCTCAGTCAGTTAAGCATCCGACTTCGGCTCAGGTCATGATCTCACTTTGTGAGTTCGAGCCCCGTGTCGGGCGCTGTGCTGACAGCTCAGAGCCTGGAGTCTGCTTCAGATTCTGTGTCTCCCTCTCTTTCTGCCCCTCCCCTGCTCACATCCTCTCTTTTTCTCTCTCTCAAAAATGAATAAACGTTAAAAAAATTAAAAAAAAAAAAAGACTTAGAGAACTCAGTGACTTATTAAAAAGGAGTAACATCCAAACCAAAGAAGTCCCAGAAGATGAAGAGAGAGAAAAAGGGGCAGAAGGTTTATGTGAGCAAATTATAGCAGGAAACTTTCCTAATCTGGGGAAGGACACAGACATCAAAATCCAAGAAGCATAGACGACTCCCAATAGATTCAACAAAAACTGACCTACAGCAAGACATATCATAGTCAAATTCACAAAGTACACAGAAAAGTAAAGAATTATGAAAGCAGCACGGGAAAAAAGTCCTTAACCTGTAAAAGAAGACAGATCAGGTTCACAGCAGACCTATCCACTGAAAATTGGCAGGCCAGAAAGGAGCGGCAGGATAATTCAACATAGTGAATTAGAAAAATATTCAGCCAAGAATTCTGTATCCGGCAATGCTGTCATTCAAAATAGAAGGAGAGGGGGACACCCGGGTGGCTAAGTCAGTGAAGTGTCCGACATTGGTTCAGGTCATGATCTTGCAGTTCATGAATTTGAACCCCTCATTGGGCTCTGTGCTGACAGCTCGGAGCCTGGATCTTGCTTCAGATTCTGTCTCCCTCTCTCTCTACCCCTCCCCCCACTTGTTCTCTCTCTCTCTCTCTCTTTCAAAAAATGAATAAACATTAAAAAAATAATTTTTAGTAGAAGAAATAAAGAGTTTCCCAAAAAATGAAAACTAAAAGAGTTTGTGACCACAAAACCAGCCCTGCAAGAAATTTTAAGTAAGGGGACCCTTTGAGTGGAGAAAAGAAAAAACAAAAGAGACCAAAAGCAAAAAAGACTAGAAAGGACCAGAAAACATCACCAGAAACAGCAACTAAACAGGCAACATAATGGGGCTAAGTTCATATCTTTCAGTACCCACTGTAAATGTCAACTGACTAAATGCTCCAATCAAAAGATATAAGGAAACAGAATGGATAAGAAAACAAGACCCATCTATACGATATTTACAAGAGACTCATTTTAGACCTAAAGACACCTGCATATTGAAAGTAAGGGGATGGGGAACCATCTAACATGCTAATGATTGTCAAAAGAAAGCTGGTGTAGCCATATTTATATCAGACAAACTAGATTTTAAAATAAGAACTGTAACAAGTGATGAAGAAGGGCATTATATCATAACTAAGGGGTCTATCCACCAAGAAGATCTAAACATTGTAAATACTTATGTCCCCAACGTGAAAGCACCCAAATATATAAATCAATTAATCAAAAACATAAAGAAATTCATGGATATTAATACCATAATAGTAGAGGACTTCAACACCCCACCTACAACAATGGACAGATCATATAAGCAGAAAATCAACAAGGAAACAATGGCTCTGAATGACACAGTGGACCAGAAGGATTTAACAGATATATTCAAAACAGTTCATCCTAAAGTAGCAGAATACACATTCTTTTTGAGTGCACATGGGACATTCTCCAGATTTGATCACATACTGGCTCACAAATCAGCCCTCAACAAGTTCAAAAAGATCAAGGTCATACCTTGCAAATTTTCAAACCACAATGCTGTGAAACTTGAAATCAACCACAAGAAAAAAATTTGGAAAGACCATGAATACTTGGAGATTAAAGAACATCTTACTAAAGAATGAATGAGTTAACCAAGAAATTAAAAAAGAAATAAAAAGTATATGAAGGCCAATGAAAATGAAAACACAACAACCTAAAACTTCTGGGATGCAGCAAAGGCAGTCATAAGAGGGAAGTGTATAGCAATCATGGCCTTCCTAAAGAAGGAACAAAGGTCTCAGATACACAACTTAACCTTACACCTTAAAGATCTGGAAAAAAAGAACAGCAAATAAAACCCAAAACCAGCAGAAGACAAGAGATAATAAAGATTAGAGCAGAAATCAATGCTATCAAAACAAAACAAAACAAAACAAAACAAAACCATAGAACAGATCAATGAAACCAGGAGATGATTCTTTGAAAGAATTAACAAAATTGAAAAACCCTTAGCCAGATTGATCAAAAAGGAAAAGGACCTAAATAAATAAAATCATGAATGAAAGAGTAGAGATCACAAGAAACATCACAGAAATACAAACAATAATACAAGAATATTATGAGCAATTATTTGCCAACAAATGGGACAATCTGGAAGAAACGGACAAATAAACTACCAAAACTGAAACAAGAAGAACAGAAAATTTGAACATACCCATAACCAGTAAGGAAATTGAATCAGTAATCAAAGTTTCCCAACAAACAAGAGTCCAGGGCCAAATGGCTTTCCAGGAGAATTCTACCAAACATTTAAAGAGGAGTTAACACCTATTCTTTTGAAGCTGTTCCAAAAAATAGAAATGGAAGGAAAACTTCCAAACTCATTCTATGAGGCCAGCATTACCTTCATTAAAAAAAAAAAAAAACTGACAAAGACCCTACTAAAAAGGAGAACTATAGACCAATTTCCCTGATGAACATGGATGCAAAAATTCTCAACAACATACTAGCTAACCAATTCCAACAGTACATTAAAAGAATTATTCACGGGGCGCCTGGGTGGCGCAGTCGGTTGGGCATCCGACTTCAGCCAGGTCACCATCTCGCGGTCCGTGAGTTCGAGCCCCGCGTCAGGCTCTGGGCTGATGGCTCAGAGCCTGGAGCCTGTTTCCGATTCTGTGTCTCCCTCTCTCTCTGCCCCTCCCCCGTTCATGCTCTGTCTCTCTCTGTCCCAAAAATAAATAAACGTTGAAAAAAATTTTTTTTTTTAAATAAAATAAAATAAAAGAATTATTCACTATGATCAAGTAGGATTTATTCCTGGGATGTAGGGCTGGTTCAACATCTGTAAATCAATAGATGTGATACATAGCATTAATAAAAGAAAGGATAAGAACCACATGATCCTCTCAATAGATGCTGAAGAAGCATTTGACAAAATATAGCATCCATTTTTTATAAAAACCCTCATGAAAGTAGGGATAAAAGGATCGTACCTCAAGATCGTAAAGGCCATATACAAAAGACCCACTGCTAATATCATCCTCCATGGAGAAAAACTGAGAGCTTTCTCCCTAAGGTCAGGAACACAGCAAGGACATCCACTCTCACCACTGTTATTCAACATACTGTTTGTTGGTCTTAGCCTCAGATATCAGATAACACAAAGTAATAAAAGGCATCCATACTGGCAAGGAGGAAGTCAAACTTTCACTCTTCACAGAGGACATAATACTCCATGTGGAAAACCAAAAAGACTCCACCAAAAAAACTGCTAGAACTATCCATGAATTCAGCAAAGTCTCAGGATATAAAATCAATGCATAGAAGTTGGTTGCATTTCTATATGCCAATAATGAAGCAGCAGAAAGAGAAATCAAGGAATCAGTCCCATTTACAACTGCACCAAAAGCCATAAAATACCTAGGAATAAACCCAGCCAAAGAGGTGAAAAATCTATACACTGAAAACCATATAAAGCTTATGAAAGAAATTGAAGAAGATGCAAAAAATGGAAAGACTTCCTATGCTCATGGATTGGAAGACCAAATATTGTTAAAATGTCAATACTACCCAAAGCAAACTACCTATTCAATACAATCCCTATCAAAATAGCACCAGCATTCTTCACAGAGCTAGAACAAACAATTGTAAAATTTGTATGGAACCAGAAAAGACCCCAAATAGCCAAAGCAATCCTGAAAAAAAAAGAAGCTGGAGGCACCACATTCCAGGACTTCAAGTTGTATTACAAAGCTGTAACCATCAAGACAGTATGGTACTGGCACAAGGACAAACACACATAGATCAATGGAACAGAATAGAGAACCCAGAAATGGACCCACAAATGTATGGCCAACTAATCTTTGACAAAGCAGGAAAGAATATCCAATGGAAAAAGACAGTCTCTTCAACAAATGGCGTTGGGAAAACTGGACAGTAACATGCAGAAGAATGAGCCTGGACCACTTTCTTACACCACACACAAAAACAAACTCAAAATGGATGAAAGACCTAAATGTAAGACAGGAAACCATCAAAATCCTAAAGGAGAAATCAGGAAACAACCCTTTAACCTTTGATTCAGCAACTTCTTGACATGTCTCCAGAGGCAAGAGAAACAAAAGGAAAAATGAACTATTGGGACCTCATTTAGATAAAAGCTTCTGCACCATGATGGAAACAATCAGCAAAACTAAAAGGCAACCAATGGAATGGGAGAAGATATTTGCAAATGAATTATCAGATAAAGGGTTAGTATCCAAAATCTATAAAGAACTTACCAAACTCAACACCCAAAAAACAAATAATATAGTGAAGAAATAGGCAAAAGACATGAATAGACACTTATCCAAAGAATACATCCAGATGGGTAACAGACACATGAAAAAATGTTCAACATCACTCATCATCAGGGAAAAAAAATCAAAACCACAATGAAACACTACCTCACACCTGTAAGAATGGCTAAATTAACACCGCAGGCAACAACAGGAGTTGGTGAGGATGCAAAGAGGAACTCTTCTGCACTGCTAGTGGGAACGCAAACTGTTGCAGCCACTCTGGAAAACAGTATGGAGGTTCCTCAAAAAATTAAAAATAGAACTACCCTATGATCCAGCAATTGCACTACTAGGTATTTATCCAAGGAATACAGGTGTGCTGATTCGAAGGGGCATATGCATCCCAATGTTTATAGCAGCACTATCAACAATAGCCAAAGTATGGAAAGAGCCCAAATATCCATTGACTGACAAATAAATAAAGAAGATGTGGTATATATGGGGCACCTGGGTGGCTCAGTTGGTTAAGCCTCCAACTTCAGCGCAGGTCATGATATCCCAGTTGACGGGTTCAAGCCATGGCTCAGACTCTGTGCTGACAGCTCAGAACCTAGAGGCTGCTTCGGATTCTGTGTCTCCCTCTCTCTCTGCCCCTCCCCCACTCATGCTCTGTCTCTCTGTCTCTCAAAAATAAGTAAACATTAAAAAAAATTTTTTTAATATGTGATATATATATATATGTACACACACACACACACACACACACACACACACACAATGGAAAGAATGAAATCTTGCCGTTATCAACAATGTGGATGAAACTAGAATGTATTATGCTAAGCGAAATTAGCCAGAGAAAGACATATATCATATGATTTCACTCATATGTGGAATTTAAGTTACAAAACAGATGAACATAAGGGAAGGGAAGCAAAAATAATATAAAAATAGAGAGGGGGGCAAACCATAAGAGACTCTTATATACAGAGAAGAAACTGAGGATTGCTGGCAGGGTGTTGGGTGTGGGAGAAGGGCTAAAGTGATGAGGGCCATTAAGGATGACACTTGTTGGGATGAGCACTGGGTGTTACATATAAGTGATGAATCACTAAATTCTAGCCTTGAAATTATTACTACACTATATGTTAACAAATGGGTTTAAATTTTTTAATTAATTAATTAATAATAAAATAGCCCCAGACCAACATTTTTACTGCAAGTTCCACATCTGGTTTTAAAGAATCAAGAGCCTTTGATCAGCTCTCAGTGGGAGTAGAGTCGGTTCCTCCAAGCAACCCTCTCTTCTTATTGGCCCTTTCAGGGAGCCTCTTAGCATTTCTCAGTCATTAAACATAAGTCTACTCTATCCCCCCATGCTTCATGGGGAAATCTGAAACTGAATTTCATTGTTTTATTGTTAAAAACAATATTGGCATTTTAATTTTGAAACTATTTAATTCTAAACCGGCTCAAAC
This sequence comes from Leopardus geoffroyi, assembly GCF_018350155.1. Classification (NCBI taxonomy): domain Eukaryota; kingdom Metazoa; phylum Chordata; class Mammalia; order Carnivora; family Felidae; genus Leopardus; species Leopardus geoffroyi. The sequence continues at coordinate 102,174,315 of NC_059332.1, forward strand.
TGAAGCCTCAGTAGTTCATAACATCCCACTGGACATTCAGTTGAAGAAAGGTTCCCGTCCTAGGTGTGGTGTCTGGGAGACGACTTTGCCATTTGGAGTAAGTTAGTTGATTCTTTGCCACTCCTCATGGAGAATTCATCATGATGTATAATTGTCTATTTCTGTGCCTATCTGTCTTACTATACTGTCAACATCATGAGGACAGACACTTCACCTGCATTGTTCACCATTATTTATAGCAAATAGCACATGCATTCTAACTGGGGGTGATACCACTTCCAGGGGAAGGAAAAAATCTTAGACAATATAATGACTTATCACCTTCCAAAAGTTTTAGTACCATTTCTATGGTAACATTTCTTTAGTAACATTTCCTAAGATAGGAATACAATTGGGAAGGAAATGTAGGTAATGAAAAACTGTTGACAAACATTGATCTAGTACAATATAGGCAATAAATATGAGTTAACTAAGCATATAAATTAATGAATAACCTTAACCCTTGCTCCCTGTAATTTTCCCTTTTAGTGTCTCCTGGCAGTGTTTCATAAGGCCAGCAGTTCATTCACTAGAGCCATCTCCTACTCCTATATACACCCAAGAGTTTGGTGTGTATTCTTTCAGTAGTATTAACCAAAGGTAAAACAACCTTATCTGTCACACTGAGTTGAGTTAGATCATATAATTTTTTATGGATATATTCCATTTAGTATCCTTGTTATCAAGAGCATAAAGGCTTTCAACCATATCAGCTTATGGTTATAATAAGGTTTATTAGAGCTTGAATCACCCTTCAAAAACAACCAGTTTCACCTTTACATATATATAAAATATATATATATATATATTGAAAATTCAAATATGGAATTCACTTCCTTTTTTTTTCTTTTTTAGAACTTCCCAATAAATTAACATTTTTGAAAAAGAAAGTGATTGAGCAGTTTGTCTATGTATATGAATATATGTAATATATTCCTAGGCTCTTGTAAATATTTATTTATATAATCTCTAGGTTAGATATGGGCTGATATCACCTATAGAAATATATAATGTTAAAAGTAAGTAGCAATCACAAAGTGGTACATTGATAATATTATAATTCTGATATATAATATTTGGAAAATAAAATTTTCAATGATTTAATAAAATATTATATATGTATTTCTGTGTATATACATATGTATGTATAGACATATATTTATGTGTATATCTGTATTTATATATAATATTATATATATTTTATAAATCATTGATATCTTTATTTTATATATATACATAAATATATATAATTACATATTATATATAAATCTATGTTTTATGTATATTTAACATGTGCATAAATATATATAATTATGTGTTTCTTAGAAGCTAAATATGAACAAATAGTCCAATGCAAACCAGGAAGTTACTGAACAAATCATGTTTCAAAAACAGAAGAATGGCTAATGATATTTAAAATTTATATGTATTTTTTGGCATGTCACAGTACTTTATGTGAATGACATTCAGTTTGAAATACCACAACAATCTTAGAAAAATATTATTACCCCTGGGGCACCTGGGTGGCTCAGTCGGTTATGCATCTGACTTTGGCTCAGGTCATGGTCTCAGGGTTTGTGGGTTCAGGCCCTGCATTGGGCTCTGTGCTGACATCTCAAAGCCTGGAACCTATTCACATTCTGTGTCTCCCTCTCTCACTGCCCCTCCCCCACTCACACGCTATCTCTCTCTTACAAAAAATAAACATTAAAAAAAATTTAAGAGTCTCTTATGCTTTGGATCTCTTCCACTCTAACCTCTTTTTTTTTTTCCTTCCCCTCCCCCATGGGTTTCTGTTAGTTTCTCAGGATCCACATAAGAGTGAAACCATATGGTATCTGTCTTTTTCTGTATGGCTTATTTCACTTAGCGTAACACTCTCCAGTTCCATCCATGCCTTTTGGGATGAGCACTGGGTGTTGTATGGAAACCAATTTGACAATAAACTTCATATATTGAAAAAAAAACTGAGAACAAACTGAGGGTTGATGGGGGTGGGAGGGCGGGGAGGGTGGGTGATGGGTATTAAGGAGGGCACCTTTTGGGATGAGCACTGGGTGTTGTATGGAAACCAATTTGACAATAAATTTCATATATTGAAAAAAAAATTTAATAAAGAAAGAAAAGAAAAATATTATTATCTCTTATTTTGTAAGTTGGTAACTTAATGGTTCTGAAAAATTAAGTGATTTTCCTAAAGTAACACAGCAAGTAGTAGCAAAAGATAGATTAAACTGTAAGTACCTTATTCCATTTCTTCTATGATCTATCTCAGAAGTGAATCTTCCAATGTTTCATACAAATTTTCCCTAAACTGAGACCCAATAAATGTACAGTTGTTATAACAATTTGAAAGAACTACATTTCAATTTTGTAATCAAGATTGCCCCTGACTGATTCACATATATCCTTCCCACATTCAGGTAGCAGCATTCATTATGTAAAGGAAGGCTGATGTAGCTGAATACAAAGGCCAATTTTTCTGAGTTTTTTAGTAGTGATTATTATTGAGTGTTTTTTTTTCAAATATTTTATTTATTTATTTATTTATCTTAGAACAGTTTTGGATTTACAACAAAATTGAGAGAGAGGTGTGTGGATTTCCCACATACTCCCTGTCCCAACTCACGCATAGCCTTCCCTACTATCAACATCATTCATAAGACTGGTACATTTTTTACCAAGGATGAAACTACAGTGACGCATCATATTTACCCAAAGTCTATAGTTTACCTTATCTTGGTGTTGTATATTTTATGGAACTGAAAAAAAGATGTATGACATAAATCTGTATTTAAATTTTTTTTTCAATGTTTATTTATTTTTGGGACAGAGAGAGACAGAGCATGAACGGGGGAGGGGCAGAGAGAGAGGGAGACACAGAATCGGAAACAGGCTCCAGGCTCTGAGCCATCAGCCCAGAGCCCGACGCGGGGCTCGAACTCCCGGACCGCGAGATTGTGACCTGGCTGAAGTCGGACGCTTAACCGACTGCACCACCCAGGCGCCCCGACATAAATCTGTATTTAAAAACACAGTACTTTTACTCCTCTAAAACTTCTCTGTGCTCTGCCTATTCATCTCCCCTTGCCAGCCCTGGCAAACACTGATCTTATTATCTCCATAGTTTTGCCTTTTCTTGTCACATAGTTGGAATTGTACAGCAAGTAGCCTTTTCAGATTGGCCTCTTTCACTTACTAATACGCACTCAAGTTTTCTCCATGTCATTTCAGGGGTTGATAGCTCATTTCTTGTTAGCATTAAATAATTCTCCATTGTCCAGACGTACCAGAGTTTATCTATTCACTCCCCTACTGAAGGACATCTTGGTTGCTTACAAGTTTTGGTAATTATGAATGAAGCTTTTATAAATATCCTTGTGCATGGGGCGCCTGGGTGGCGCAGTCGGTTAAGCGTCCGACTTCAGCCAGGTCACGATCTCGCGGCCCGTGAGTTCGAGCCCCGCGTCAGGCTCTGGGCTGACGGCTCAGAGCCTGGAGCCTGTTTCCGATTCTGTGTCTCCCTCTCTCTCTGCCCCTCCCCCGTTCATGCTCTGTCTCTCTCTGTCCCAAAAATAAATAAACGTTGAAAAAAAAAAATTAAAAAAAAAAAAAAAAAAAAAAATAAATAAATAAATAAATATCCTTGTGCAGGGTTTTGTGTGGACTTAAGTTTTCAGCTCCTCTAGGTAAATAACAAGGAATGTGATTGCTGAATCGTATGCTAAGAGTATGTTTAGTTTTACAAGAAACCATCAAATTGTCTTACAAAGTGGCTGTACCACCACCAGTATAAAAGTGTTCTTATTGTTCCACATCCTCACCAACATTTAGTACAGTCAGTGATCCAGATTGTGGTCATTCTAATAGGTGTGAAATAGCATCTCGTTGTTTTAATTTGTATTTCCCTGATGACATATGATGTGGACTATCTTTTCATATTGTTACTTTCCATCTGCATATCTTCTTTGGCGAGGTGTCCATTAAGGTCTTTGGCCCAGTGTTCAATCATGTTGCTTATTTTTTTATTATTGACGTTTAAGAATTATTTGTGTATTTTGTATAAGTCCTTATTCAGATGTGTCTTTTGAAAATATTTTCTCCTGGTCTGTGGCTTTTCTTCTAATTCTCTTGATGCTGTATTTTTTGATAGAGCAGAAATTCTTAATTTTATTTTTAATTTTTTTAAGTCTCTATTTATTAATTTTGAGAGACATAAAGAGATAAAGAGCAAGCAGGGGAGGGTCAGAGAGAGAGTGAGACAGAATCACAAGGAGGCTCCATGTCACCTTCAGTGCAGAGCGAGTCAGACACTCAACCAACTGAGCCACCTAGGCGCCACACCCAAGTTATTAATTGAAATGAAGTCCAGCTTACCAAATATTTCTTTCATGGATCATGCTTTTGGGGTTATATCTAAAAAAAATATCACTGCCATCTAGATTTTCTTCTATGTTGTCTTCTAGGAGTTTTATAGTTTTCTATTTTATATCCAAGTCTACAATCCATTTTGAGTTCATTTTGGTGAAGAATGTAAGGTCTGTGTTTAGAGTCATTTACTTGCATGTGGACAATTAGTTGTTTCAATGCCATTTGTTGAAGACACTATTTTCGCTCCATTGTATTGTCTTTGCTCCTTTGTTGACTGTATTTATGAGAGTCTATTTCTAGGCTCCCTATTCTGTTCCACTGATAGGTCTATTATTTCACCAATACATACTGTCTTAGACTACTGTAGCTTTTTCATAGTAAGTAATGAAATTGGGTGGTATCAGTCTTCCAATTTTATTCTTCTTCAGTATTGTGTAGGCTATTCTGGATCTTTTGCTTCCTCCACATAAAATTTAGAAATCAGTTTGTTGATATCTATAAAATACTTTGTTGGGATTTTGATTTGGAATATATTAAATACATATATGCATAAAGTTGGGAAGAACTGATATCTTGACAATACTGTAGTTTTCTATGCATAAAATGGAATGTCTCTTCACTTATTAAGTTCTTTGATTTCATTCATTATAATTTTGTAGTGTTCTTCATACAGATCTCATATATACTTTATTAGATTTATACCTAAGTATTTAATTGGGGGTGGGGGTGTTATCAGATCTATACCTAAGTATTTAATTGGGGGTGGGGGGTATTGTGTTTTTAATTTCAAATTCCATTTGTTCATTGTTAGTGTGTAGGAAAGCAATTGACTTTTGTATATTAACCTTGTAATATGCAACTTTGTTGTGATTGCTGATTAGTTCCAGGAGGGTTGGTGTTTTTTGGTCAATTCTTTTAGATTTTCTACCCAGACAATCATATCATTTGCAAACAAAGATAGTTTTATATCTTCCTTTATATGCCTTCTTTTTTCTTTTTCTTGTCTAATTGCATTAGCAAGACTTCCAGTATGATGTTGAAATGAGTGGTAAGAGAGACATCCTTGCCTTGTGCTCGATCTTAGTGGGAAAGGGTTGAATTTATCACCTTTAGGTATAATGTTAGCTTTAGGATTTTTGTAGATGGTCTTTGTAAAGTTGAGAAAATTCCACTTTATTCCTAGTTTACTAGGAGTTTTTATCATGAATGAGTGTTGAACTTTGTCAAATCTTTTTCTGTATCTATTGATAATGATCATGTGGTTTTCTTTTTCAGTCTGTAGATGTGATGGATTACATGAATTGATTTATGAATGTTGAACCAGACTTGCATATCTGAGATAAATCCCAGGTTTTGGGGTATAATTCTTTTTATACATTTTTTCAACTGTATTTGTTAATATTTTATTTTCATCTGTATTTATGAGAGATATTGGTCAGTAGCATTCTTTTCTTTGTTTGGTTTAGTATTAGGTGATGCTGGCTTCACTGAATGAGTTTGCTTCTATCCTTTGCAGGAGATTGTAAAGAATTGACATGATTTCTTCCTTAATGTTTGGTAGAATTTGCTAGTGTACCCATCTGGGCCTGGTACTTTCTGTTTTGGAACAAAGCCAATTCTTGACTTCAAAATGTCAAAACAGGGATGCCTGGGTGGCTCAGTCAGTTAAGCATCGGGCTTTATTGGTTTCAGCTCAGGTCATCATCTTATGGGTTTGTGGGTTCAAGCCCCACATCAGGCTCTGTGTTGGTATTGTAGAACCTGCTTGGGATTCTCTCTCTCTCTCTCTCTCTCTCCCCCCCCCACCCAATCACGCTATCTGTGTCTCTCTCAAATAAATAAACTTTAAAAAAAGTAAATAAATAAAAATAAAATGTCAAAATAACTTAGGAATAAAAAAGATTTTTGAAAGATAGAAAATGTGTGTTGGAAAATATGTCTCCCTTTCTATTAATTAGTCAATTCCTATTAATTAATTTATATTAAATTATGTAAAAATTCTAGAGCTGCACTACACAATATAGTAGCCACTAGTCACCAGTAGTTATTTAAATTTAAATTAATTACTAAAATTCACATCCAGTTACTTAGTAAGATTAGACAAATGCTGAATAGACAAATGTTGCACTGGCTACCATACTGGATAACACAGATGTAGATTTTCATCATCACAGATAATTCTACTGGAAAGCAATTCTCTAGAGGCTGAGATGAGGTTGAAGAAGAGGAAAGGGGATTATAGATTTAACAATAGAGTGAGGCTTTAGTGTGTGGCCTGAAAAATGTTTGAGCCCTGTCAACCCACACACCATGGGAGTAGACAATTAAACTGAAAACTAAAGTGTTCTATGCTTCACTCACAGTTAGTGTCTAAGAAACAGCAAAATTCCAGAATTTTCCATGCCTTTGCATAGCACAGAAGCACTAGAATAGCAATGACTGAGGGTGTTCCCTTAGCAGATGGGCTTGAGATGATGTCATAGATTTCCCATCTATATTGGTATGGCCCAGGCAATAGTCAAAAGTTTTCTTCTAGGCCCAAAAGTAGAACAGGTATGGTTAAGAGTTTCCTACCACTCCAAAAGACATCAAAATAATTGAGAGAGTTTAGACCTCAAGAGGTTTTGCGGTTGGGGGAATGGATGTACCTGTAGAGACTAATGACTGATGATTGCTCAGCATCAGATAATTCAGTGAACGCCTGCATACACAAAAAATAATGACAAAGCCAGGTGTCACCTCTGAACCTAGTGTCAGGATAGCTGTAATTTTCATTACAATAGTTAAGTATGGACATTTTGATATTTCATATGCAGCCAGCATTCTAAGTAAGAATCCTCACCCCAGGAGTGGTCAGCTAACATTACATCAAAGAAGCCACTCTCTAGAGGTGATTATTATAAACACTCCAGCTATCATTATTTCTGATCACACTAGATGTTGAGCTAATTAGTAGGCTGTCAAAAATGGGTTTTCATTTGTGAAATGAAATTAGTGGTTTATTAATAACATGAATAATATTAGAAATATACTTTCTTTAGTGATAGTAAATCTATTACAGAATGTGAATTGAATAAAATATTTTAGATGTACTCTTATCCTTGCTTGTCTGGAGTCATTTTGGTAACAGACTGATTTAAATGCTATGCAGGACACCTGAACAAATTTTGTCTCAGCCTCTGTAGGTTAGATTAATCAGAGTTACTGATGAAGTGGCACACTCTTGGGAAACTTCACCAGAAACCAAGACAGTGTAGAAATGAGGGATGGATATTATTTGGAGATAATTTTCTATGGGTTTTTCAGATTTCTGCATGTCTCTGAATAGAGGCACTGGCTGTCCTTGTTCTAAACCACATTTTCAAGGCTTACTGTATTGGGAACAGCCTAGGATGGTAAAGAAGGGTTTCTCCCTTGGACATTTGGCAGTAGTTTTGTTTTCTGTTTGTTTTGCTTGTTTGTTTTTTAAAACAGGAGTCACCTAACAATGGGCCTCATTCCAGTGGGCCTCATTCAGCCTGCAGCTTATTTTTGCATTGTACTGTGAGTTAAAAGTATTTGTTAAATTGTTAAAATCATAAACAAACAAAGAAGCTATTTAATCAACAAAGCCTAAAATACTTACGATCTGGCCCTTTATAAAAAAACACTTGCCAAACTTTTACTGACAGCTTTAAAGGTAAAGAAAGATAGTATCTTTCTCCAGAACCAAAAGTACTCAGGCTTACTATTCAGTATAAGAGATTCAGATTTCTCCCAACTCAGGTTGACTCTGCTAGAATGTATGAGTATGCAGGTATAATCTGGTCCTCTTCACATAGCCCTGTGGGAAATGGGGCTCAGATAATCAGTGCAAATGTTCTAGCTATTGCTATTGTTGTCAGTCATAACTATCCTTTGTCGTTGCTCTAAGAATCTCACGTCTTCTGTCAGTATTCACAAAACTATGGTAGATTCACATGAGAGATGACAAGTAGGATAAATTTCAGATCCTTCACAATTCTTGATACTTGCTAACAATAGAAAAGGTCATGGAATCATGCCTCTGGAAGATTATCACATTTGCTTTAGGACACCTTTCGTACAAGGTGGTGGTAAGAACACACCAAAGAACAGAGAACAGAAAACTGGGACACTGTGAAGACTGCAAAACAGATTTATAAACTGCATGTACCAGCTAACTAATAAAGGTTTAATAGCTAGTGTTCACACACGCTCGCTCCTGCTGTGTGTGTGTGTGTGTGTGTGTGTGTGTGTGGTGTGTGTGTGGTGTGTGTGTAGTGGAATTTGGTTGAGACTTACTTTCTTTTCAAACCCTGGAATTAAACTTCTTGGGAGGCTGTCATTATCTACAGAGAAGAAATTGGTTCCAGTCAATTTGTAATAACTTGGCACCTTGTAAGCCTACTATAATGGAGATGCAACTTTAGGAAAAATGTCCATCAAGAGGCAGAAAGAAGGCCAAAAAAAATTAAGTTCAATTACAGAAAAACTAAGAGTTTGTAGCTTAAGATAAGTACTTGGTATAGTAGTTATTTGTGGCTGATGAAATAAAGAAATGGACAGCTTTCAAGATAAAAATTAAAATATTATTTGGACTTGCTATCTCCATTATTTTAACCACCCAGGCTGTTGGAGTAGTATAATTAACCAAAAGCTATTCCACAGAAGGTTGTAAATGATCACACTGTAGAAACTTCAGGATGAGATTCTACAATTTCTCACAAAAATTGGAATGGTTAAAAGAGTTCAAGTATGCTCTAAAATTTTTGCTTTATCAGAAAATGCATAGAATGCAAATTAGAAATAATAACTAAGTTCTGAAATTTAAATCAGAATGGAATTTTGACACAATATATATGTCAAGACTATTGCTAGACAAAGGGATTTGAGACAATTTTCACATTAAATGATACAACGATTACATATGGGGAAACAAGTTACTGACATTTTAAAGGATATTTACCATTGCCTTTTTACTTTTAAAATGTTCAGTTAATTGTGCTTAACAATATTCACATTAGAGGTTCTTGAGTGCCTTGTATCATTTCCTGATGCCTGGATCAATAACTTTTATTTGAGGTACACATTTTCAGTTATGAAACAGTGCTAGTCCTGGCATTACTTAGCAGCTGAAGACATACTGCATATAATAAGAACGTTAATTTTATTCTCCATTCACTTGCTAAATTGTAAACATAGTTCATCCTTTCTGAGTGGGTAGATCGTCCTAGAGCAGCATTCTAGAGCAAAGGTCATTTCCACAAATCTGTGTGGGGCCCTGTCAACACCAGGCACAGACTGCTGTTGGCCTGGATTCCAGAGAGCCATCTGGGGTCCTTGATGGTGACTCAGAACTTTCTCCTTTCCTTTCTCCCATGCCCCTTTTCCTTTTCTGGTTTGTTTCCTCCCTTTCCTCTCTGTCAACTAGTGGGCGTACCCATGTAACCCATGTATGTGTATATGTTGTTTTCTCTACTGGCGACATTCATGATGTTTTTTACACCATCTACATATTAACAAACACAGTGCCTCACATCATGTGCATCATATCTCCAAATGATTGACAAGAGTCTCACTCTCCATTGAAAATGCTTTATAGTACTGTAGACCCACTAAAGCTCAGAGAAGAGCTTTCGGAATGGATTCTAACACTGCTCAGAGAGCAGCAAACAAAGCTCACTCGTGAGAGGAGATGCCAGAGGAGGAAGGTCCTTTCTGTTGGAAATTTACTTTGTACCCAATACAGGTAAAATTCCTGCCTAGGGGGCCCATGAGTTAAATTTGTCCTACTGCTTCTCAATGTCTGATCTGGGGGAAATGAATCCAACCTTTCACTACTCTGTGAGTGCTCTGGAATTAGCATTTTCTTTGCACGTGTTTCCCATAAATGCTCCAGCAGAGCAGTTTCTGCTGGCTGCTCCAGTAATACAGACACGCATTAGGTGTTTTTCTAAACATGCTGAATATTGGCTCTGGATGCCTTTTCCAGAGGAATTCATATTCTTGGAGGAAGGAATTTTGTAAGTATAGAATGTTGTAAACTATTCCCAGGCATACCAGACCCTGAACTCTAGGGAGATGTGGTCTGGAAGATTGAGAAGGCATGATATTACTTCCTCAACTTTTCTTTACTTTTTGTTCCAGATGGAACTACTTAAATGAAGTCATAGCCTAATGTCCATGGAACAGAGGCCAGGATTAAAAAAACAAAACAAAACAAAACAGTATTCCCATATATGTGTGTTTTATTTTACATATACATATGTAAATGTATATATAAACAGATGTGTATATATGTAAATGTATATATAAATATACATAAATGTATATATACATTTTTTCTCCAAACAAGTGAAATATTACATTTGTATAATTCTTATGATTTTCAAAGTGCTTATATATACACACAAACATATATGTTCTTCCCAGCAATTCTATAAAATAGTTAAGATATTCATTATTATCTCCATTTTGTAAGTGTGAAAGAAAAAAATAATTTGCCTAAGACCATAGTTAATCAGTAACAGAGACAAAATCAAAATCTAGAATTCCTAATTCTTATTTTAATGCTCTGAACTCTGTACTGTAGAAGTTTGCTACTCAAAGAGGTTACAGTATTTCTCTTAATCTAATGACATGCTGATTGCCAAAATATATAATATTTAAAACAAGATGTTCTCCTCATAGATCACTTCCATCTCATCGTTTGGTAAGTGACCATGCCAGTCTGGTGAATTGCTCTGCGTGGGAATTCCATTTGCAAATAGAGCTTCTGAAAGGAGGTTGTTAGCAGAACACCGAAATCAATTCACCAGACCTTCCTTCAATATGAAGGCAAACCAGAAAATAGTTTCTCCTACTGTATCATGAGAAATATGGGATGTGTGAAAATAATGGGCAGTAAGAGGAAATACTGCAGCAACAAATTATTTATGTGCCAACCCAGTCCTTAAATCTTGCTGTGTTCCCCTAAGAACTAAGGGATTGCCAGGCAGATACCCCAAACTCTTCCTAGCTAATAACACTGGTTTCATTTTAAATCTGATTCACAGAAAATTATACATCAATGGTAACAATCAGCAACATCTTATTTATTTAAACTTACCCATCATTGTTCTCATTTTGTGGCCTTTAAGGAAATCTATTCATAGAATATCATTGAAATAGTAAACACGGGTAGATTGATTCTTAAATGATATTATTGTTAATTGCTACTCTAATCAAGGTGAGTTATTTATACTACATTGTTTGGAAGGAAAAACTGCCATAAGCAATCATTATATTTACGTATTCTATGCCTGGCAGCTTGATCTGATTGAAGAGTTAGAAGAAGAGAACCAAATATTAAGTCTGGCTTGTAACAAAGACAAATGAGCTAAAAACATATACAAATTAATTTATTCCCCCACCATATAATTTCCCTTTACCATTATCACAAGTGTCCAGCATGTTTCATTTTTTCCTCCTTCTACTTTATCTCTAAACTGTGTCTTCTCCCCCTCAATCTATAGTGAAATGACTGGTTCATCCTGGCTATCTCTTGTCTGAATTAGTGTATCTTTGTCATTGAACTCTGCTTCTCCCCTTTTTTTGTCTAGGCAATCAAAATTGTTGCCACAGAATGATAATCTCTGTTCAAAAGCTACATTTGCATCGTCATCCTTAAATAGGAACGGAAATATTTTCGGAAAAGAGCTATAGGAAAACTAATAAATACTTGAGTTAAAAGTGCAACTGAACATATTATATATGCGAAGAATCTTCTCTGCCACCTCCCAGTCTGTAGTCAAAATATTCACCAGTGTAGAATTATGCCTCAGCTGAGTCTATGCATATAAACTAATTGGAAAACCCTAAAGAAAATTTAAGCAAATAGCCTATTTTTAAAACAATTATAATTGGATTTAATTTCTATTTGTTTGTGTTGAAATACATGGATACTTCAGGATACTCACCAGGCATACCATCCTCCATTCCGGGACTTATTCCTGTTTGCAGACAGTCTATGTAAGGACTTCTTTACTACACATCAATGACACATATGTTGATAATAAATGCTAGCCTCTCTTGGAAAAGCAAAGTGTCTTTGAATTCAACTCACCCTTTTATCAAGACAGAGAGGTTGAGTATTCTACCCAGGGCTGGTGAATGCCTCGTGAAGACTATGAAGTCCTTGACAATACAATCTTTGCCACTTGCTATTATTTACAACATCCTAAGCTTTGCTATAGCACTTGCAAGAGGAGGTGAAAGGCAGCCAGTGAGGAAAGCTTACGGCTTTGCTTATTGATTACTTGGGAGTCTGCTACTTCCAGATCTAGTTGTCAGATGATAAACACGTAAGGTGTCTCCTCAAAAAAAATTTTATTCATTCTATAAAAAAAGACATTTTACTCAAAGTCTACCAAATGTAAACCCTGGTACATTCAGTGTAAAGAGTTGAACTCTGTCACTATTGAGTATGTAAACATCACAAAATATTAAGGGCTAAACAACATTTATAAATTGTTGTATATTGCAAAATGGCCACCCAAAGAAAGACATTAAGTCCTCATCCTTGGGAATTATAAATGTTAACTTCTGTTTTTGTTTGTTTAATGTTTGTTTATTTTTGAGAGGGGGGAGGGGCAGAGAGAGAGGGAGACACAGAATCCGAAGAAGGTTCCAGGCTCTGATCTGTCAGCACATAGCTCGACACAGGGTTCAAACTTATGAACCATGAGATCATGGCTTGAGCCAAGGTTGGACACTTAACAGATTGAGCCACCCAAGCTCCCAAATAATAACTTCTTTTGAAAAAGGGTCCCCAATAATATAATTAAGGTAAGGATTTGAGATGAGATTGCTCTAAATTATCCAAGGCCCTAAATGACATCACAAACATCCTTGTAAGAGAAAGGCATTGAGAGATTAGATCCACACAGAGAAGTCCATGTGAAATGGAGGCAGAGATCACACAGATCTAGTCACAAACCAAGGACTGCCAGCAGCCACTACAAACCAGGAGAGAGGCCTGGAATTCTCCTTCAGAATCTCCAGAAGGAAACAACCCTGTCAACACCTTGATTTTGAACTTCTGGCCTCAAAAGTATGAAAGAAGAAATTTCTGTTGTTTTAAGCCAAGCTTGTGGTAATTTGATATGGCAGCCCTAGAAAACGAATATAGATATTTACAGCATAGATAGTGAATTGGTAAGACAGTCACTCTTCTTAAAAATGAAATGTATAAACTTTTGTAACTAGAGCAGTATATCTGTAGTATTTACTGCCCCATATTACAAAAGAAATAAACCAGGGTGGGCGAATTAAATGCTGAGATCAGGAAATTAGGAAGTTTCAGAGAACAAAATATGAGGACATGGGAAGAAAAAAACTGTAAAAATAAATTATTTTAAGAATAGTTCTTAATCAAAGTAGAAATTTGTTGTTAGGTCATTTCCTCCAGTCTTCCCTTAGGCTGCCTTTCAAATTATATATCTGATCCATTATGAAAGGAAGTTTAATTTAGTTTTGTTTCTTACAGATGGATGACATGCTTTTATTCAAAAAGTCAAATTTTGACCTGGGTGGCTCAGTTGGTTAAGTGTCCAACTCCTGATCTCAGCTCAGGTCTTGATCTCAGGGTTGTGAGTTCAAGCCCCACATTGGGCTCCACACTGGGTGTGAAACCTACATCAAACAAAAAAAGGCTAATTTTGCGTGGTCCCTAAAATGAAAAGGTAAATTATATGTAGACTTCATGTAAGTGTTAGTATCTTTAGTTCCTGTCCTAATTTATTAAAAAGAAGGAAGGAAGGAAGGAAGGAAGGAAGGAAGGAAGGAAGGAAGGAAGGAAAAGAAAGGAAGGAAAAGAAAGAAAGAAAGAAAGAAAGAAAGAAAGAAAGAAAGAAAGAAAGAAAGGAAGGAAGGAAGGATAGGGAAAAAAGGAAAGAAAAGAAGAGAAAAGAAATAAAAGAAAAAAGGTGAGAGAAAGGAAAGGAGAAACTACAGTGTGTTAATATTCAGGCTGCCAAAAACATCATATTCTAATCAGATATTTCCTCTGGGCTTCCCTGAGGCAAAACTTAAAAAGTGGGTGAAATATTTAGTGGTAACCCTCCTTACTTTTGCTTCTACCTCACCTATTGAAGTGAAGGAATGTTATCTGTTAACAGAGAATTCTAGTTTAGTCCCCCAATTTCCTTTCTCCCATTACTAATGGTATTCTCAACTTTGAACTAGACACATGGCTTCTTAGAATAAAGACTATATTTTCCAGCCTCCTTTATAGCAAGGTGTGGCCACACGGGAAAGATGAAAGTGTTCTTAAAGGGAACTTTTTTCATTGCCAATGTGAGCAGAGATGTTATAATTTAATTTCCATCAGGTAACTTAGACCAGGGATGAAAGCTGCATATGATAGACAACAAAATCTATAGAATGCACAGAGTAAAAAACTAGCACTCATAAGAATAGAGCCCAAAGCCTTGCTTGATTCCTGATGCCATGACTTAACCATGCCTGCCATGCCTACCTGTTAGCAAGGTGCCTGATGCAAAATAAGCACTCATTAGATAGATTCTACCCTTATTAGTTTTATAATAACTATTATTTATGGATTAATCACAATGTACTAGACACTTTACTCATATAGTCTTCACAAAAATCCAGTAAGTTAGGTATTATCATTCTTATATTATATATATAAAAACAAAAATTATGAAAGATAAATTGCCCAAAGTCAGAGAGGTGGTAATTGGTATTGAGATAATCTTATCAGAACTATGAATCCCAACTGAGTGTTCCTTTCACTACATTGTTCTGTTTTATCATAAGATCATTGGTCTGCTGTCTCTGATCATTCCAAAGTTGTTCTAAGGTTTTATTTCATTTTAAAATGTAATAATTCTACTGAGTATAAAGGAAATAAATGCACTGAAGCAGATAATATACTTCTTTTTAAAAAGACAAATAAAAATAATAAATAAAACAAAATGGGATCTGTAGGGAAAAGAACATTTTGGATGAGATTTCTGGCATTTCCTCTATTAATCATGCAGGATATATCTTTTTCATTTTTTCCCCCAACTTTACTCTCAAGATTCCAGAACGTCTATTTCAGACTGAAGGCAATAGTTAGAGGCCTAAAGAGGAAAATAAAAATATAAAAGAAAGAAAGAAATAAAGAAAGAAAGAAAGAAAGAAAGAAAGAAAGAAAGAAAGAAAGAAGAGAAAAGAAAAGGAAAGAAAAGAAAAGAAAAGAAAAGAAAAGAAAAGAAAAGGGAGAGAAAAAGAAATACTCATTGCATTTAGAAAGCTTATAAAATCCATCAATATGAGAAGGTTTTAAGGAGTTTTTCAAATGTCCAATAGTTTCCTCCTTGTCGCTTTCATAATATGAAACAATTTGTCATTCTCAGAAAAGCTTTGTTTCACTTTTATTATGAAGATAATGTATTTTCAAATATTTTAAACATTATGAGCACAAATGATATTGTGACATTAGAAAACAGGATATAATCTTCTAGACTAATCACAAGGCAGAAATATGTTCAAATTACAATCTAATTCCATCTTTTCTTCCAAGGCATTTTTTTTTTGCAAATTATGAGCAGTATGTAATGTAGAGTATTTAATAGCTAGCCAGCCAAACAAAAAGAATTTGCCAGTATCAACATTAGAGTTGCATCTCAGAGCCCTTTATTTAAATCTCCATCTACTCAATAGTGTGGATACAGGAACATACCAAATTTGTGAGTGATACACAAGTGGAAAGGATAAGTGCTGTATTAGATGTTGTATAAATTAGCTTTTGCTGTATAAAAACCAGCCAATATTTTGTGGCTTGAAACAGCATTTATAAGCACATACTTCTATGATTCAATGGGCTGGACTGGGTTCAGGTTGGAAGTCTGATGACTTAGGCTGAGCTTTACACATCCTGGCTGAGGTTCATTTATGTGTCTACAATCAACTGCAGGTTGGCTTGGACTGGCAGACAATCGCTGTCTCAGGTCTCCACAGGACATTGATCCTCCAACAGGCTAGCTTGGACTTGTCACTTTGTGGTCTCATGGTTCCAAGAGCAGCAAAAGAAAAAACAAGCTATTATAATAATTTCTCAGAATAATTTTCCTCTGAAGTGTCACATTTTCTATTGTTCCATTGGCTAAAAGGAATCACATTGCAGAGCCCAGAGTCAGGATAGAAGGGATCAGCAAAGTCCAAGAACAAAGGGAAGTACATACACTTTGGGAACCATTACTGCAAGAATGGAACCCAAATGATAAATAATAATCTCTTTAAATGGCAAGAGTAGTAGATCAAAAATACAAGGAGAAATCTCATAGGGATAAATATATACTCTAGGATTCACATTCAGGACACCCCTTTATAGAGTAGAGAATGAAGGCGACCTGGTTTCACTTCCCTGTGAAAAAGTCTTAAGAAGTTCGGCCGGTAACAAGCTCAATATAAGTGAGCAATGTGAACTGACCATCAAAAGAAAGAGAACAGATAATATAATCTTAAGTGCATCACTGAAAGTAGAGATGTCAAACCAGTGGAGCCAATAGTCTCCCAAGATTTTGCAGGGGTCAAAGTTGCAGGGGTCTGTTCCTAGTACAATAATGACAAGGGAAAGTGAAATTCAAAATGCTGGAAATACATGGTGTACAAATCTTTTAAAAGTTATGAGGGTGTTCAGTCTATAAAAGATAGGATTTAAGGCTTGAAGGTAGTGTGGTGATAGAGTTCTTCAAATATTTTAGAAGCAATATTACATAGAAGTAGAATTAGATGTTCTCCCCATGGCTGAAGGAAGAGAAGCTATAAGAAGGAGAAGCTGTAAGAAGACAAGTTTAGGCCCAGTGATGGAAAAACCTTCACAATTATTAGAGATGTCCAAATATGGGACAGTCTACTTGCCAGGTAGTTCACCTGCTTTCACTAGAAGTGTGCAAGCAGAGAGGAGATGCTATGACCAAGGAGCAGGTGGGCAAGGCACTCTGCAGCAGGAGGGGCTCTCCAACCTGGCTGCGTATCAGAAGCACTATGGAGCTTTGTGAAGTACACATGTCATGGCCCACCTGTGGCATGTAATCTGGACAGCTGTACTTTAAACTTCTTTACCAGGGATTCTGATATGTGATCAGGTTTGGGAGTCGTTGCTCTAAGGCTGAGTTAACAAACTATGGTCTGCCACCTGTTTTGTATGGCTGTTGAGCTAAGAATGGCTATTACCTTAATATTTTTGCCACCTGAAAATCACAAAAAAGATAAAATGCCAGAGTTCATAAATAAAGTTTTATTGGAACACAGCCATGTTCATTCTTTATGTTTTGAACATACAACATACAACAGTGAAGTTGAAGGGTTGTTACAGAGATTATATACGGCCCACCATCCCCTGGACAAGGGAGGGATGCCTCAGTGATTGAGTCGGTTAGAGTCCGACTTCAGCTCAGGCCATGATCTCACAGTTCTCGAGTTGGAATCCCACATCGGGCATTGGACTGACAGCTGGGAGCCTCGAGCCTGCTTCAGATTCTGTGTCTCCCTCTCTCTCTGCCCCTGCCCTGCTGCGCTCTCTCTCAAAATAAATAAATAAACATTACAAAAAAAGATGCACAGGTGATTAATATTCATATTAAAGTTTTAGAAGCATTGCTCTAAGGTATTGATGAATTCTAAATCTCCGTAACCTGTATACATTTAAACTCCATGTTTGCATTAATTATTAAGTAGAAACAGTGAGTTATTAATCTGACACTCTCCTTTAAGTGCCAGGTTCAAAACACTTTCAAATGACCTAAAAATCCACTTGTAAAATGGAAGAGTACAAGGTCCTTTCAGTCACAGAGAGAAAATTAGTATTACAAAAGTTGAGGTTGTCTTCCCAGCAACTAGATCTTGGTTTCTATTAACATTTTCCAATAAAGTGAACCAGAAGTCCTTGGAGAGATGAGTGATTCTAGAGTTGGTCAGGCAACACACAAAATGAGCCTGCAGCATCCTATCATGCCAGAAGTAAGAAAGTGGTCACATACACTGAGACAGAAATCAATGAGAACGTGTCAAAGGGAAAGAGAAGACAATTGAGAGAGCTTCCAATGGCTAACACTGGAACAATTTGAGCACTGTAATAAAGTAGTATTAGATTATAACCCTAAGTATAAAATATACATATGCATGAGTCCATACTAGATAAATAAATGATCGAACAAATAAGAGAGAGAAGAGACAAGTCTCCTATACAGAAGGATTCCAAATAAAATCTACGTGCTCAGCCCTTAAGGTGTAGCACAACTCTCCACCCCTTAAATATGGGCTGTGCAGAGTCACTTCTTCACAAAAAGTACAGTTTGGAAAAGTGCAGGGGAGAAATCTGGTGACCTAAACCAAGTGATTGAAGTTTACATCAACAATGAAAAGTTACTTTGACAGCATGTGTCCTTGATATGATGTGATGAAAATGGCATTTACCTCTGTAAATCCATAATCTGAATCTAATCGGGTTAAAAAACACCAGAAAAATCTTAAGTGAAAGAATTCTACAAAATATCTACCCAGTACTCCTAAAAACTGTCAAAGTCATCAAAAACAGAGTCTGACAAACTGTCACAATCTACAGGAACCTAAGGAAACGTTGAGAACTAAATGCGACATTGCAGTTTGGATAGAATCCTGGACAGAAAAAGAACATTAGGTAAAAGCTAAGAAATCCAACTAATGTATAGTCTTTAGTTAATAATAAGGTTCATTATTTGTAACAAATATACCACACTAATGTTAGATGCTATTGATAAGGAAAACTGATACGGGGTGCATGACTCTGTACTATCCTGACAATCTTTCTGTAAATCTAAAACTATTTTAAAATTGAAAATTTATTTTAAATAATAGGGTCATTTGGGGTTTGGGCCTCTCATTATCATATTTATTTTCATGTCTTCAAGAAGTTTCCTAAAACTTTCTGTCTAGACCCTCTTTTGCAATCAGGTTGTCTATAAATCACAGATTATAAATTAAATAATTAAGCCATGCCCATAGTCACATCCTGGTACATTGCCTGGTTATTTCTTCATGACACAAACCTTTTTAATTTAACCAAATGACTTAAGACTTTACCATTGTTCTACCAACATGGCTAGTCTAACCAGAATGAGTCCTAGCTGGATTTCTGTTTCAGAAGCAAGAATGGAGACCCATGTGGTCTGGTTACAGGCTGAAGTCATGAAGTGATTCTGACACATGGAGAGGCAGAATTTTGACCTTCAAGCTTTTTGTAAATGTCATGATTGCTGAGAGCTGTAGGGGAGACTCAGCAGGACTAAGGAATGTGGATGAGGTCTGCCTTTTTGTAAGCAGTTGTTGCTGTCAAAAGATACCAGTTATTAATGAGGAAATACTGTAGAGAAATGTTTGTAACATAAGCAATTCTTCGTATAAACATCCCTCTTACAATCCTCAGAAACAGTCACCAGTACCAAGGGAGGCATTATGAAAAACAAAAACAAAAAAAATTTTCTTTTGAAGCTGTTGGAACATCTGTGGTCTTGAGGGAAAGCAAAGTTGCTGTGAAATGTAGGAAGAGAGGTTGCCTTGTGGCATATTCTCAGCTTGCAAGGTCCTCAATAGATGGTGACACCTCCGTGGCTATAAGCACATAGCCAGAATTTTTAAGTTAATCTGTTACATTCTTAAAATTCCACCAATTCATCGCATTACAAAATGTAAATATATCTGGCAATCTTGTGAATCTCTCTGTCTTTCACTATTCATGAGGACTGCTGTCTGGTTACTACCTAATTGAGGGTGGCTGTATTGAGGCCAGAGTGATTTCCTCTGACAGGAGAAACTCTGGCATGGTGCAAGTTTAAGAAACATCAGAGACACCATATAGCAAAATTATTACAATGCAGTTACAAATAAATTTTAGAATCTGTTTGTCAATTTCCAAAAAATGAAAAAGTCAGGTTTGCTGGAGTTTTGATTGCAATTTTGTTAACTCTGTAGAAGAGTTTAAGGAGAATTAACATCTTAACAATATTGTGCCTGCCAAACCATGAACATGATATATGTGTCTCCATTTGTTTAGGTTCTCATTAATTTCTCCCAGCAATATTGTGTAGTTTTCAGTGTAAAGGTTTATTACTTGCTTTATTAAACTAACCTTTAACTATTTCATGGGTTTCATGCTATTATAGATAAAATCTCTTAAATTTTATTTTCCAACTTTTTAATGCTAATATATAGGAATACAATTGCTTTTGTGTTTGGTGTATTGACCTTGTATTCTGAGACCTTGCCAAATTGCCTTATTAATTTTAGAAGATTTTCTTTAGATTTCTTAGGAGGTTCTGTATTACATGACCATGTTGTCTGGGAATAAAGAAGACAGCATAACTTTTGCCTTTCCAACCTGTTGTCATTTATTTTTCTTATTTTATTGTACTGGTTAGGAATACAAGTATAATGTTAAATAGAGGTTGTGCGAACGGACATCCTTGCCTTGGTCCCAATTCTAGAGGAAAGTATTCAAGCTTTCATCATTAAGTATGTTGTTAGCTGGAATTTTTTTAAGTTTCTTTTATCAGAATAGGGAGGTTTCATTCTATTCCCAGCTTGATCAGAAATGTTGATCATGAATAGAAACTTGATTTTGTCAGACGTTCTTTTTTGTATCTATTGAGATGATCATGTGGTTTTTCATCTTTATTCCTGTTAACAGATTCATTAAACATAGTGGTTTTCTTTTTTAAGTTTATTTATTTTTTTTTTGAGAAAGATAAAGAGTGTGAGCGGGGGAGGGACAGGAAGACAGGGAGAGAGAGAATCCCAAGCAGATTCAGCACTGTCAGCCCAGAGCCCAATGTGGGGTTAAATCCCAACAACCACGAGATGGTGACCTGAGGCGAAGTCAAGGTCAAACCCTTAACTGACTGAGCCACCCAGGCACCCCAGAGTGATTTTCAAATGTGAAATCAACCTTGTAATCTAGAAACAAATTATAGCCTGTCACAACTTTATTATCGTTATTATTTTTTTTATTATTTGTTGCTGAATTTATTACTCTCAAAGACTTTTTTTCTGTGTTCCTGAGAAATATTATAGTTAGCTTTCTTATAATATGTAGGTCTGATTTTGGTATCAAAGAAATGTTAGCCTCAAATAAAGGATTAGGAAGTATTATCCCTCTTCCATTTTCTGAAAGAGTTTGTATATAATTGGTATTTTTTTCCTTTAATATTCAATAAAATCAATTCAATAAATTCATCTGCTTCTGGGATTCTTTTTATGAAAATATTTTTAAAACCAAATTTAAAAATTTAAATTGGTTAGCACTATTTGGATTTTCTATTTCTTCTTGAGTTCATTTTTGTACTTGCATCTTTGAAAATATTTGTTAATTTCATGTAAGCTGTCAAATGTGTTGTCATAAAATTATTCATAGTATTTCTTTGTTACCCTTATAACACATATAGAATCCATAAGTACATCTGCCTCATATTGGTAATTTCTCTCTCTCTCTCTCTCTCTCTCTCTTTCCCTGAGTCTAGCTAGATTTTTATTAATGCTATTGATCTTACAAACAACAAGCTCTTGGGTTTATTTTTTAAGTTTATTTATTTATTTTGAGACAGAGAGAGAGTATAAGCAGGGAAGGGGCAGAGAGAGAAACTCCCAAGCAGGATCCACAGGGTCAGTGCAGAGCCTGATGCAGGGCTTGAATTCATTTAACTGTAAGGCCATGACCTGAGCTGAAATCAAGAGTCAGACATTTAATCGACTGAGACACCCAGGCACCCCCAAGGTCTTGATTTTATTTCTATTATTTTCCATGTTCTATTTCATTGATTTCTGCTTACCTTTTATTTCATTTTTAAAATTTTAATTTAAATTGTTTGCATTTAATTCACTCTTTTTCTAGTTTCTGGAGGTGAAAACCAGGTCACTGATTTTTAGATCTATCTTCTGACATAAATATGATTAACATGTAAATCTTTAAATATACTTTTCAGCATTGCGTTAGCCTTGTTCCACATATTTTAATATCTTATATTCTCATTACCATTAATTTCAAAATCTTTTAAATTTTCCTTATTATTTTCTTTTACACCCATGAATTATTTAGAAGAGTATCAATTAATGTCTATTTATTTGTCAATTTTCTGGATGCCTTTCTGTTATATTTCCAGTTTAACTCCACTATTATTAGAGAACATATTTTTCTATGATTTCAGACATTTTGAATTTAGTGAGACTTGTCCAGGATATGATCTGTCTCAGTAAAATTTCTTTGAGTACTGAAAAGGAATGTGTACTGTTAGTATTCTAAACTAAATTCTGTTTAGTTTTCTAGAAAGATGAATTGGGTCAAGTTGGTTGATAGTATTGCTCACTAAATGCTTACTTAGTTTCAGCCTACTAATTATAAATTACTGAAAGAACATGTGGAAATCTTCAACTATAATAATGGATTTGTCTATTTCTTCTTTCGATTATATCAGGGTTTTTGACATGAATTTTGAAACTCTATTATTTCATGCATACATACTTAGGATATCCATGCTTTTTGAGAATTCAATTTTATCATTATTTTCTTTATTATTGGAAATATCCCTTGTTCTGAAGTCTACTTTGTATGGTATTAATATAGTCATTCCAGTTTTCCTTTGATTAAGCATTTGTGTTTTAACTGATCTACATTTTTATATTTAAAGTGGCTTTCTTGTAGACAGCATATAATTGGGTCTTGTTTTTTAACCAATTTGATAAACTTAGCCTTTCAATTTAAGTTATAACACCATTTACATTTGATGTGATTATCAGTATGGTTGTATTTAAATCCATCACCTTGTTAGATGTTTGTTATTTATCTGTTCTTTGTCTTCCTTTTCTCCTTTCCCTGCCTTCTTTTGAGAATTCAACAATTTTTACTATTATATTTTATCTCCATTCTTGGCTTATTGATTGATTGATTGCCTTGTGATTGCTTTAGGGTTTACAATATATATCTTTAACTCTTTACAATCTACTTCACATTCTATTTTACTACTGTACATATCAAAACCTTATATCCTCCCCCATCTTTTTTGACAGTGTTGTCATACATTATATTCTATCTTTGCTTTGAAACCCCAAAACCACTCTTACTATTTTTCTTTAAACAATTATCCTTTAAAGAAACTTTAAAATGAAGAAAATTATTTTGTATTTATTCATATGTTTACCATTTGGGGAGTACTTTTTATTCTCTGTGTAGGTCCAAGTTCCCATTTGATGTTACTTTTATCTGAAGAATGTCCTTTCTGGTAGTACAGCTATCACAGTAACAAATTCTCACAACTTTTATTTTCTATGTTTGTTTATATTTGTTTCATATGTTTTTTATTTTATTTTTTTCCACTTGGAAAGATAGTTTTGCGCTATAGAATTCTAGGCTGACGTTTTTCCCTTCTACAATTTACTTTTTATTCATTTATTTAAAAAATTTTTTTAATGTTTATTTGTCTTTTAAGAGATGGAAAGACAGAGTGTGAGTAGGGAAGAGGCAGAGAGAGAAAGAGGGAGATACAAAATCCGAAGCAGGCTCTACTGACAGCACAGAGCCTGACACGGGGCTCGAACCCACCAGCCGTGAGATCATGACCTGAGCCAAAGTCAGACGCTTAACTGACTGAGCCACTCAGGTGCCCCATCCTTTCTATAATTTAAAAGATATTGTTCTATAGTATTCTGTCATGCAATGTTTCTTCCCAGATGTCAGATTATTTCTTTCAATGTTTTTTTCTTTTTTTTTTTTTATTTTTTTTAACATTTTATTTATTTTTGAGACAGAGAGAGACAGAGCATGAACAGGGGAGGGTCAGCGAGAGGGAGACACAGAATCTGAAACAGGCTCCAGGCTGTGAGCTGTCAGCACAGAGCCCGACGCGGGGCTTGAACTCACGGACCGTGAGATCATGACCTGAGCCGAAGTCGGCCGTTCAACTGACTGAGCCACCCAGGTGCCCCTCAATGTTTTTTCTTACAAGACATTGCTTTTTTCTCCTTTATATGTCATGTGCCTTATTCAATGGTTACCTTTGAGATTTTCTCTTTATTACTGGTTTCTAATACTTTCATGGTTGTACAGCTTGCTTGGTTTGCTTGCGTTGTGTTTATCCATATTGGGCTTCATTGAGCTTCTTTGATCTGTGGCTTACAATTTTCATTTAATTCAGAAAATTTTTGGTAAATTTCTGTTTTTATCCTCTCCTTATGGAAAGACTGAAATTATACAACTATTAGACACTTTAATGTTGTCCCATAGATCACTGTGGTTTTTTTTAAATTACTGTTTTTAATTTCTGTGCTTCAGTTCCATATTTTTTATTACTATGTCTTCAATTCAGCAATAATTTCTTATTTGGTACCTAATTGGTTATTTAATCCACCATCAAATTTTATTTTCTGATTTTGTATTTGTAACCTTGAAGATTCCATTTATTTTTTATTTATATTTTCTACTTCTCATTATTTTAAAGTTTTCTCTTAATCACCAGGCATAACTCAGTTATTTCCAACAACTGTTTTAAAGTTCTTGTTTAGTAATTTCCTCATTTTTTTACATTCCTATATCTGTTTTTAGTGACTGATGGGGGTAGGGATGTTATGAGTCACAGTTTTTCCTTCTTTATATGTCTAGTAATTATTAAGTGGATGCTTATCATTGGTAATTATATTGCTGAGTGTCGAAATTCAGTTTTATTTCCTTAAAGACTGTTGAATGTTATTTGGGGTAGCAGTCGACTTACTTTCATCCCAGCTTGTTTATAAGCTTTGTTAGGGAGGATCCAGAATACCCTTTATGTGAGGGCTGGTGTAGCCCTAATCCTCAAGCATGACCTTCTGGGGTCTTTACTAAGCATATGAATTGTTTAGTAAGTTCTTTCAACTTTGGCTGATAAAAATATAAACATCTTCCAGCCTTGTATAAGCTGACAAATGTTCCATTTACATCTCCCAGGTACTTTTTTTGCCTTGCCTCATACAGTTTCTATGTTTACCCTTTAACAAAATATTCAAAGGAAACTTGAAGGAGATAAACATAGCCCTTTTTCTGCATAGCCTTGTTCTTTCCCAGTACCATTTCCTGTATATTCCAGCAGCTTCAGCTCCCTTTTCTGTAATCGCTATTTGTTCAACACAGAGAGACTGCTGTCCTGAGTGTAAGTTCATCTTACTTGGCCAGTCTGACAAGTGCTTCCAAATTGAAAAATCAAGCCATCATAGAGCTCACTTCATTGGTTTTCCTTTTGGCATGTATCATAGTTCTGTGAGCCTATTGGCCAATATCTGAAAACAGTAGTAATAGCTTTCTATATTTTGTCCTGTTTTCCTACTGGGGAGATAAGTTTGGTACTATTATTCTGACATGACACAAGTAGAAGTCCCCCCTCAGTGAAGATTTAAAATGTTACACCCTGTGAACAAATAAACAAAAGATGTGATATACACTATACTGGAATAATAGTCAGCAATGAAAGAGAATGAAATACTGACAGATGCTACACCAGGGAACAATGTTGAAAATATTATGCTAAGTAAAAGAAGTCAGACGCAAAATGACATACATTAAATAACGCCATTTATATAAAATGTCCAGAAAGAAATATATACAGAGACAAAACAGATTAGCGGTTGTGTAGGGTCCGGGGTGTAATTAATGGGGAGCATTTGCAAATGGACAATAGGTTTCTTTTTAGGATGATGAAAATATTCTAAGATTAAATTGTGATGATGATTGTACAACTCAAGAAACATACTAAAACTCATTGAAATTTACAATTTAAATAGATGAGTTTTATGGTATACAAATTATATCTCAATAAAGCACTTAAAAATATTGCATCCTATAGTTATATAGTTATATGCTTGAGAAAATTGAGGGAGAACTTATACCTGCATTTGGGGCAAAGCAGTACGGGATAGACACATAGTTGCCCAAAAAAAGCCTCTTGGGAAACAATAAAATATGATCTCAAAACTGTAGAGCAGAATTAGTATGGCCAACTTAGCTGGTAGGATGACAATGGCACTGTATTGATTGGTAAAACATATTAACATTGCTGGGGATTACCATAAATTACATTATAGTTGGCTGGACTTTTTTATAGTTTGAATTCCATTTTTAATTCCCAAGATGGGATTCCTACTTTTCATGACTGGAGCACAGACACATGAGCATTACAAAGATTTTAAAAATCTATGAGGGGGGAGGGGCCTACATGGCAGAGCAGCATGAAACTTTTCTGCTTCTCTCATCCCTGAAATGCAGCTAGATCAACACCAAACCATCTTGCACACCTAGAAAATTGATCTGAGGATTAACACCACAATCTGAATAACTTGAACCACAGACTTCAGCACGTTCACAGCACAGAGAGGTGGACTGGGGGAGAGAGAAGCCTCAGAGGGTAAGGAGCTGTTTTTGCTTGTGGAGAGAGGATGGAGACAGGGGGAGAGTACAAAAAAAGCATTCCCCCTGAAAGCAGCTGGAGAGAAAGGGAAAGAGTGGAAATACCCATATGGGATTGAACAAGAAAAGGAGAAAGGAGAGGGTTTAAATACCATTAGTACTCTATAAACAGGGGAGGGCAGAGTCTGAAACTCCTCAGCTTCGTACCTGACAAAGTTCTGGTGAGAAGGGCAGACCCCCAGGAGCAGAGAGCGAGTTCTGAGGGGTCCATGGGCCACACTGGGAGAGGTAGTTCCCTTGCTGAGAGGACATTTAGCAGACACTGTGTGGTCTCCCCATAGGCAAAGGTCACAGCAGACCCCAGAGAACCATGTTAGGTTAGAACAAGGACATTAAGGGTTAGTAAAGCTTGATGCCAGATGTGTTGTGATTTACCATATTCCCTGAAATGCTGCTGTTACACAATCACGCAAATATTTTCTGGGGCAGGCTGGCACCTGATCACAGTCTCTGGGCATCCAGCAGCACAGTCACACAAATATTCCTGGAGGTGGGCCGGTGTCTGGCCATTGCTCAGCAAGACCCTTCCCCAGAGCATCAGAGTGGGTCAAAGCCACAGGCCTTCAGAAGTGAGGGGTTTGAAAACACAGACCCAAGTGAGATGAAATTCGGGAGGGAGGTGCCACCTGACAAGCTGATAGCTTGGTGGTGGACAGCATAGAAGTGGGGAGTGGACAGAAGTTGGAGACAAAGGAGGAGTCCTTGATTGCTGGTTGGCAAGAACACAGAGGACGGATGATAGAGACTGGGTAGCTAGGTGACACCATTTTCACCTCTCCCTCACATGTGTACAGATGCATACACAGGCCACAACGACCCACCCCAGTAAGCTAAGCAGCCCCATCTAGTGGAGAATGGAGCTTTTACACCAAGCCCTGTCCAAATGCACCAACCACACTCTAGAGGAACACCACAAATCTCTCCGCCTGCTTAGTTTATGGACTATAACATGCTTCATACTTTGACTTCTAGGGGAAACTGGATGTAATTTCAATCATATTTCATTCTGCTCACTGGTCCAGCTATTCAATTTTTTTCTTTTTCCTTTCTTATTTTTGAATACAGAAAAAGAAAAAAATTATTTTTATTTTCTGTTCCTATAAAAAAGGTTTTTTTGCCTTCCAATTTTTTTCTACTATACTTTTTCATTTTCTTGTAAATTGTTATTCTATTTTACTTTCATCATTTCATTTTATTCTATTTTATTATATTCATTTTTTTAAATTTTCAAACACTTTTGTACGTCCACCCTTTTTTTTTTCTTTTCTTTCCCTTTTATCTCTATTCTACCAAGCTTCTGTCAATAACCAGACCAAAACACACCTAGGATCTAGCATCCTTTATTTGATTTTTTATGTTGTTTTTAATATTTTAATTTCAATTTTTTTTATTAATTATTTTTCTTCCTCCAAAATGATTAAATTAAGGAATTCACCCCAAAAGAAAGAACAGGACGAAATGACAGCCAAGGATTTAATCAACACAGAATCAAGAAAGATGTCCGAACCAGAATTTAGAATCATAATAAAAGTACTAGTTGGGGTTGAAAAAAGCATAGAATCCCTTTCTCTGGAGATAAAGAAGTAAAAGCTAGTCAGGATGAAATAAAAAATGCTATAACAGAGCTGCAATCTTGAATGGATGCCACAGCAACAAAGATGGATGAAGCAGAGCAGCAAATCAGTGATAGAGAGGACAAACTGATGGAGAATAATGAAGCAGGAAAAAAAGAGGGAAACTAAGGCAAAAGAGCACAATATAAGAATTAGAGAATTAAGTGACTCATTAAAAAGGAATAACATCTGAATCATAGGGGCCCCAGGAGAGGAAGAGAAAGAAAAAGAGATAGAAGGTTTATGTGAGCAAATCATAGTGGAAAAGTTCCCTATCCTGGGGAAAGACACAGACTTCAAAATGCAGGAAGCACAGACAACTCCCATTAGATTCAACAAAAACCGACCATCAACAAGGCATAGCCTAGTCAAATTCACAAAATACACAGACAAGGCAAGAATCATGAAAACAGCAAGGGGGAAAAAAGTTCTTAACCTACATGGGAAGATAGATCAGGTTCACAGCAGACTTATCCACAGAAACTTGGCAGGCCAGAAAGGAGTGACAGGATATATTCAATGTGCTGAATCAGAAAAATATGCCACCAAGAATTCTTTATCCAGCAAGGCTATCATTCAAAATAGAAGGAGAGATAAAGAGTTTCCCAGACAAACAAAAACTAAAGGAATTTGTGACCACTAAACCAGCCTGCAAGATATTTTAAGGAGGACTCTCTGAAAGGAGAAAAGACAAAACAAAACAAAAAAGACCAGAAGCAACAAAGACTAGAAAGGACCAGAGAACACCACCAGAAACTCCAACTCTGCAAGCAACGCAATGACAATAAATTCATATCTTTCAGTACTACCTTAAATGTCAATGTACTAAACGCTCCAATCAAAAGACATAGGGTGACATAATGGATGAGAGAACAAAATCTATGTGCTGTTTACCAGACGCCCATTTGAGACATAAAGACACCTTCAGACTTAAAGTAAGGGGATAGAGAACCATCTATCATGCTAATGGTCGGCAAAAGAAAGCCAGAGTAGCCATATGTATATCAGACTATCTAGATTTTAAAATAAGGACTCTAACAAGAGATGAAGAAGGGCATTATATCATAATTAAGGGGTCTATTCTCCAAGAATACCTAACAAGTGTAAACATTTATGCCCCCCCAACATGAAAGCATACAAATATATAAATCAATTAATTACAAACATAAAGAATCTCATTGACAATAGTACTATAATAGTAGGGGACTTCAATACCCCACTTACAACAATGGGCAGATCATCTAAGCAGAAAATCAACAAGAAAATAATAGCTTTGAATGACACACTGGACCAGATGGACTTAACATACATATTCAGAACATTTCATCCTAAAGCAACAGGATACACATTCTTCTTGAGTGCACATGGAACATTCTCCAGAATAGATCACATACTGGGTCACAAATCATCCCTCAACAAGTACAAAAAAAACGTGATCATACCTGCATATTTTCAGACCACAATGCTATGAAACTCGAAATCAACCACAAGAAAAACTTTGGAAAGACAACAAATACTTGGGAGACTAAGAACATCCTACTAAAGAATGAATGGGCTAACCAAGAAGTTAAAGAGGAAATTAAAAAGTTCATGGAAGCCAATGAAAATGAGAACACCACAGCCCAAAACCTCTGGAATGCAGCAAAGGTGGTCATAAGAGGGAAGTATATAACAATCCAGTATATAACTTCCTTCCTAAAGAAGGAAGAAAGGTCTCAAATACACAACCTCACCTTACACCTTACCTTAGAGAGCTGGAAAAAAAATAGCAAATAAAACCCAAAGCCAACAAAAGATGGCAAATAATAAAGATCAGAGCAGAAAGCAATGCTATCAAAATAAAACAAACAAAAAACAAAACAAAACAATAAAACAATAAAACAGATCACTGAAACCAGGAGCTGGTTCTTTGAAAGAATTAGTAAAATTGATAAACCCCTAGTCAGTTTGATCAAAAAGAAAAAGGACCGAAATAAATAAAATTAAGAATGAAAGAGGAGAGATCACAACCAACACTGAAGAAGTACAAACAATAATAAGAGAATATTATGAACAAATATATGTCAATAAATTGGGCCATCTGGAAGAAATGTAGAAATTCCTAGAAACATATACATTACCAAAACTGAAACAAGAAGAAATAGAAAATTTGAACAGACCCATAACTAGTAAAGAAATCGAAATAGTAGTCAAAACTCTCCTAAAAAATAAGAATCCAGGAGCAGATGGCTTTCCAGGGGAATTCTACCAAACATTTTAAGAACAGTGAGCACCTATTCTTTTGAAGCTCTTCCAAAATATATAAATGGAAGTAAAACTTCCAAACTCATTCTATGAAGCCAGCATTAACTTGATTCCAAAATCAAAGACCCCACTAAAAAGAAAAAGTACAAACCAATTTCCCTGATGAACATGGATGCAAAAATCCTCAACAACATACTAGCCAACCAGATCCAGCAATCCATTAAAAGAATTATTCACCACGACCAAGTGGGATTTATACCTGGGATGCAAGGCTGGTTCAATATCCACAAAACAATCAGTGTGACACATCACATCAATGAAAGAAAGAACAAGAACCACATGATCCTCTCAATAGATGCAGAGAAAGCATTTGACAAAATACAGCATCCTTTCGTGATAAACGCCCTCAAGAAAGTAGGGATAAAAGGATCAGACCTCAAGATCATAAAAGCCATATATGCAAAACCCACCACAAATATCATCCTCAATGGGGAAAAAGCTGAGAGATTTCCCACTAAGGCCAGGAACACGACAGGGATATCCACTCTCACCACTGTTATTCAACATATATTAGAAATTCTAGCCTCAGCAATCAGGCAACACAAAGCAATAAAAGACATCCAAAGCCACAAGGAGAAAGTCAAACTTTAACTCTTCACAGATGACATAATATTCCATGTGAAAAACACAAAACTCTACCAAAAAAACTCCTAGAACTATCCACTAATTCAGCCAAGTCCCAGGATATAAAATCAATGCACAGAAACTGATTGAATTCCTATACACCATTAATGAAGCAACAGAAAGAGAAATCAAGGAATTGATCCCATTTACAGTTGCACCAAAACCATTAAGTATCTAGGAATAAACCTAACCAAAGAGGTGAAGAATCTATACACTGAAAACTATAGAAAGCTTATGAAAGAAATTGAAGAAGGCACAAAAAAGTGGAAAAATATTCTACGCTCCTGGATTGGAAGAACAAATGTTATTAAAATGTCAATACTACCCAAAGCAGTCTACACATTAAATTCAATCCTCATCAAAAATAACACCAGCATTCTTCACAGAACAAACAATTCTAAAATTTGTATGGAACCAGAAAAGACCGCAAATAGCCAAAGCAATCCTGAAAAAGAAAACCAAAGCTGGAGGCATCAAAATCCCAGACTTCAAGATATATTACAAAGCTGTAATCATCAAGACAGTATGGTATTGGCACAAGGACAGACACACATAGATCAATGGAACAGAATAGAGAACCCAGAAATGGACCCACAAATGTATGGCCAACTAATCTTTGACAAAGCAAGAAAGAATATCCAGTGGAAAAAGGCAGTCTCTTCAGTAAATGGTGTCGGTAAAACTAGACAGTAACATGCAGAAGAGTGAACCTGTACCACATTCTTACACCTTACACAAAAATAATCTCAAATGGATGAAAGACCTAAATGTAAGACATGAAACCATCCAAATCCTAGAGGACATAGCAGACAACAACCTCTTTGATCTTGGCCACAGCAACTTCTTATTCAACATGTCTCTGGAGGCAAGGTAAGTAAACAAAAGCAAAAACTAAGTATTAGGACCTCATCAAGATAAAAAGTCTGCACAGTGAAGGAAACAATCAGCAAAACTAAAAGGTTACCAATGGAATGGGAGAAGATATTTGCAAAAGACGTATCAGATAAAGGTTTAGTATCCAAAATCTATAAAGAACTTATCAAACTCAACACCCAAAAAACAAATAATCCAGAGAAGAAATGGGCAAAAGACATGAATGGACACTTTTCCAAAGAAGACATCCAGATGGCTAACAGACATATGAAAAAAAGCTCAACATCACTCATCATCAGGGAAATACAAATCAAAACCACAGTGGGATACCACCTCACAACTGTCAGAATGGCTAAAATTAACAACTCAGGCAACAATAGATGTTGGTGAGGATGCATAGACAGAGGATCTCTTTTCACTGCTGGTAGAAATGCAAACTGGTGCAGCACTCTGGAAAACAGTATGGAGGTTCCTCAAAAAAATTAAAAATAGAAGTACCCTATGGCTCAGCAATTATACTACTATGCATTTATCTAAGGGATACAGGTGTGCTGTTTCAAAGAAGCATGTGCACCCCAATGTTTATAGCAGTGCTATTGACAATAACCAAAGTATGGAAAGAGCCCAATGTCCATCGATGGATGAATGGAAAAAGAAGATGTGGTAGATATACACAATGGAGTATTACTCGGCAATAATAAAAAATGAAATCTTGCCATTTGCAACAATGTGGATGGAACTAGAGGGTACTATGCTGAGTGAAATTAGTCAGAGAAAGACAAATATTGTGTGACTTCACTCATATGTGGAATTTAAGATACAAAATAGATGAACATAAGGGAAAGGAAGCAAAAATAATATGAAAACAGGGAGGGGGACAAAACATAAAAGTAGGTGAGGGGATGGGCTATATGTGTAAGGGGCATTAAGGAAGACATTGGTTGGGATGAGCACCGGGTGTTATATGTAGGAGATGAATCACTAGAATCTACTCCTGAAATCATTCTTGCACTATATGCTAATTAATTTGGATACAAATTTTTTAAAAACCTGCTGAACACAACAGTAAAAGCAAAATAAAATTCTATATAAATGTGAAAAAAACAAAGTAAAAATATATGAAAAATCAGGAGCTAACTATAGCAAAGTTATAGTTCTCATAGCTATAATAAGAGATGGCTGCTTCATTTAAAAAAAGACACTTAGAAACTACTCATAATTTAGGTCATTTTGGAGACTTCTTTAAAGATTCTAATTTTATTAAATCAATATCAAGTCTCTACTAACAAAAATCTTTTCTTGGTATACATTTCTGAAATTGCTACCAACCCTTGTTTCATATAATATGGAGAAATTCTCAGCACTCATAAATAGCTTGGGGCCTTTTGAGAGGCAGGTGAATATGCGTATTGTTCAGTATTGCAAAACTGCATTATTAGTGGTACTATAGTGTACCAGGAAATTCCGTACCATCAAAATTCACATCTTTGTACATCCTATGCAATAATGTTCAAAGATTAATGGTTTTTACTTAAGTGGTAGAAATTGTGTGTTGGATAGTTCTTTGGATAAGAAGAATAAAAATGACTTGCTAAAGAAAACCTATAAATTAAAATCTATTTGGTCAAAAAGTTAAACAGTTAGATGGAGTTTTATGTTCAACCATATTGATGTTTTGAAATTCAATTAAGATTTAGTTTGAATAAGGATAATTATTTCATGGTTCATAATGAAAACATACTAGAATTGAA
Organism: Leopardus geoffroyi; assembly: GCF_018350155.1. Lineage (NCBI taxonomy): Eukaryota > Metazoa > Chordata > Mammalia > Carnivora > Felidae > Leopardus > Leopardus geoffroyi. The sequence continues at coordinate 102,208,397 of NC_059332.1, forward strand.
AACAAATAGCTGATTCTGTTGACAGACTCATGGTATTAGATCATCCTTTAAGAGACAAAATTATGGCTGAATATGTTGAAAATATGTTTTGTTCGCTATTTCAGTTTTTCACCCTGTGTAACATATTGCTTTTCCTGCTGTTGTTTGCAACCTTTTTACAGTTGGCAAAAATACATACATTAAATCTATTTTGATTATTATGGGCATCCCACTGTGCAGCTCCCATTACAATGGTGTCTGTTAAGTAGTGTTTTATTGCCCAACCTACCATGCTTTTGTAATGTATGTTATAAGTGCCACCTCTTTCCAGCACTTTGAGGATCTATAATTACCAGAGGAGGCAAGTGTATGATGTTTGCAAATTTACACAGAAGCTTAAACAGCAATACTGGCTGCTAGATGGCAATAACAGAATTTGTGCCTGGGGATCCTGCTAAAAACTGGTGATTTCAGTTCAATATTTCTTAATTTCCAGGGAACCATTTGAATATAGACCTCTGGGCAACCACCACCACACTCATTGGAAAGAGACATGATTGCAACACTGACAAATGCAACAAAATCCTCTCACTGCATTCTTTCTTATGATATTGCTCTACATGAAGCACGGTAGTGGGTAATGGAATACAGGACTCTGTTTCTTTTTGCTTTGACAATGTGTCGGGTTTTTTTGTAACTTAAGACAATACCCCTCTCCAAACAATTACACACCATAAGTTTGAATTTTAAAAAGTTAAAGTAATAGGGACAGGCATGGTTTTCCTCTTTATATAACCTACTATCCACTTGTATCTTTCTCATTATTCCAATTTGCTTTGTTTACGCACCATGAAAAAGTTACTCAATTATATTTCAGTTAACTAATACAAAAAAATCAAGGTCCTAGAAACAGAAGCAAGGTGACTAAGGATATGGTTAGGCAAGAAGGATATTTTGGTCACAGTGAACCAAATGTAGCATAAGAAGCACAATATGGAAGGGCTCTTGGGGGGCTCAGTTGGTTAAGCACCCAACTCTTAGTTTTGGCTCAGGTCATGATCTCTCGGTTCATGGGTTCCAGCCCAGCCTCAAGCACCACCCCGTTGGCTCCCCCTTTGAGCCCCTACCACATCGAGCCCCGCATCAAGCCCCTGAGTGGAGCTCAGTATCAGAAGTCTCAAGTCCATGCTGACAGTGTGAAGCCCGCTTGGGATTCTCTCTCTGTCCTTCTTTCTGCCCCTCCCCCATGTGCTGTCTCTCTCAAAATAAATGAAACTTAAAAAAAATAATAAAAATTATTTTTAAAAAATAAAAAAAGCCCAATATGGAAAGATCAGTACATAGGGTTCTAGATCACAGCAGCCAATATATGGGGTTCTAGGTCATAGTAGCAAAACTTGTAGTGAACCATCCTGATACAGAAGTCAAATTTTCCCAGTGCTAATTTCAAGTCCATATGCATATCAGCAGAATAGAAATGAACTAGCTGAGAGTTTACAAAACTAATGGAGAAACTACACTTATGACCAAAGAACCTTTTGAATAAGGCAATATTTAATCAAATGCCAAATAATGAACTACAAAAGGAGCAGGAGCGGTCACTATGAGATAAAACAATTTATTAAAGTGTGGGTTAAAGCATTTGAGAAAAAAAATCACATAAATGGATAAACTTGAAGTGGAAAGGGGGAGAATTGATAAGGATATTCCAGGAAGTAGAGAATGAAAGCATAAAGAGAGTCTAATATTGCTGAATAATATGGTAGATGTTTGCTGGTCTATTGACTAGATACAGACAATAATAAAACCACATTTTATACAGTACTTTACAATTCACAGGATGCGAGCTCATTCTTGAATCACCGAACGACTTCTTGACATGTGGTCAGTGGGTATTTCTAATTTTCAGAAGAAACTAAAAGTTCAGACTAGTTAAAAAGTATAGTGGTGAGTGCCCAGCAGAGACAATATTAGAACTTCAGTTCCCTAAATCCTAATCCAATGCTTTTTACTCATCAATACATCAAATTAAAACTTTTGTTTTAAAGGGAAGGTGTCTGGAATTACATTTTAGACCCATGTTTGAAGAGAAGTACCCAAATTTAACCATGGCAATTCTGGCCTTTGGACATAGTTTCATCAACTGCCACTTCACCATGCTGAGGCTTTGTAGGCCGAAAGGCAAAAGAAGTGAGAAGGGGGTCCAGGAGCAGGCGGAAACTGGAAGAGCAATGCCCTTCCCGGTCTTCGGAGCCTTGGGCTAAAATCTATCTGACCAGTTTGCCTTGGATTGTCCACATCCCATCTATAAAAAAATGACTTTTTGATCTGACTAAAAAAGACCTCCTTCCTTTGGAGATGCTCCATGCAGTTTCAAATGTTCTATTGAAAGAATAAGAACTCTTGTTATTTTTTAATAGTGTCACCTATGTTAGAAACCTAGAAGTTAACCATAGAACGCATTTCCTATTTTCACTCTTTGTTCAGACATCAAGTTGATGACCAGATTTGATGGTTATTAGTGATGTGCATCAGCTCATAAGTAACTTGTTGGTGCGTGTACATGGGGAATTCTAACATACGGACCTTTCAACGTGGATCTGTGTTACAAACATGTCATCATCTCACCATCCACAATTTCAGAGGCTCAGATGGCTATAATTGCAGAGAAGAAAATGAGTAATCTCTAGCCTATTTTAGAAACAGGAGACCAGATGATTCCCTTTCCATAAAGGACTAAGATTTCAGCCAGTACTGACTCTGAGTCTGATAAGAATGTAGTAGTTTCTGTGGATGAAATCTGAACTGAGGCAAGCAATGTTACCTTCATTTCTGAAAATTATCTACATCCAGTGCAGCAATCACCTAGTAGGTCCATACTCCCAATAAGAGGATTGCAAATGGAAGAGTTTCTTCTTTCTTCAGTTACCCCTCCTAATTCTATCTTAAAGTGCATCTTGAATCTGAATGAGCCCCAGACAAACCTCACATACAACAGAACAGGAGAATTCAAACCAATGCATTTATTATGCTCAGATATCACAGCTGACTCCCAGTGCTGCCAAATCCAGCCTGGTTTGCTCGAACTGTGTGTGGTTTTCATAAGCATTGATTGCAGCCAAAATGCCGTTTTGCGAGTTGAATTTTTATCCAATTGCCAAGTGACCAATGTTAACTTTGCATCCATATGAGGGTTTTTTAGACTTATTTTATGACTTTCTGCTTACTAGCTTATTTGGTTCTGCAAAAATTTCACACACACAGGAAAATTTCCTTTCAAATTACTGTCAGTGAAGACAACGTTTTGTTTGTTTTCATGAATCCTGAGCAGTTAGAACACAATTGCATACCAAAAACCAAATAATACAAATCAATCCCTCCAGATATTTGGGAATATGAAAACGTAATTTTTATCTATAAAGAGAATTGTGTTTTGCATCTTTAGCCATAAAACCACTGAAATAATTACTAGCAGTGGAGGCCTGAAAAAAAATAATGAGTTTTTCACATACTGTATTGTAGAATAGATAAAAATAGAGTCCGAGGCCCAGAGGAATTTAGGAGCATAAAGTTCTGCATGTAGATGCATGTGGAAACAATGCAGGACTTAAGCACAGTAACAGAACTCACCTCTAATTGAAGATGCTCCCTAAGGAGATTGTTACTGTGAGATCTCTCAAGAGGGTTTCTAAAAACAATTTGAGACTTGGGCATCTGGCTAGCATTCTACAGTAACAGCTTTTCACTGAAATCCAGTCTTACTGCTATCTATTCATATTTTTTAGAAGGGAAATGGAAAGCTTAAGAAAGAAAACAGGAAAAAAATAGAATTAATGGTGTGAATGAGGCTCTCTCCTTTAAGATTTGAATCTGTTTTGAGTAGAAATGTTATCCCTGTGATTGGCCCTCTCCTTGTTGTCAGCCTCTGCTAGGAGAGTGGAAAGAGACAAGGAAGAAAATTTGAAGTAGCCTCATCTTTTGGGTTTTTGCTCTAGAAGAAAGTGTTCCCCATGGGAGGGATGGTAAATCTCACCCCTGTGGTCGGTCCTCTCCTTGTTGTCAGTCTCTGCTAAGAGAGTGAAAAGAGGAGAGGAGGGGAATCTGAAGCAGACTCATCTTATGGGTCCTTGCTCTAGAAGAAAGTGCTCCTTCTAGTTCCCCATGGGAGGGATGGTGGCAGATGTCCATGCTGTCAGGCTTGGTGAAATATAGGAGGAAAGACTTCAGTATGCTATCTCCAAAGCCAATTTAGAAAACAGAAGGAAATAATTAAATTGACTTAAAAACAAAACCTCAGGACTTGTATATATTGCTGGGTATTTGGCAAGGTTGCCTGTATCACAAAGGCAGTGGCAGAAGGAAACAAACACTTTAGTCTGTCACTAACCAATAAATTTACATCTCATGGATATCTTCCCAATTCTGTTAGAATTTTCATGCTTGTTTTTTACTGATGTAATAGCAGTGTTGTCCATGATACTCTGGAGCTCTTGATATTTGTGTTTCCATGTAGAAACTATCAGCACACAAAGTAGTCAGTCCAGACCCAACTACTTTCAAAATCCCAAACAGTACACTGAAAAACACTGTAAGTTTTCAGACCCTCTAAATTTAATTTATTATTATACTAGGGTGTACTGGTGGTTCCAAATGCATTACTGCTATCAAAACTGAGCACTGAAATTTAAAAACACACACTTTCAATACATCCATATTTAATGTTATTGATCACTAATTTTAGTCATACTTAACATCAAAAATACTTTAAAATTTAATTTTAAAATATCACAATAACAACTTGATGAGTTATAAAGATTCATTTTCACAGGGGTATTTTATTCAAACTAATCCTAGGATCTAAATTCCAGAAAAATATTTGTGTTCTTTCCAGAAAAGTTTTTTTTAGAAAACCTAAATGATCCTAGTATAGTATTTAATAATACCTCTAAGTGAATTGTATTTAATACCTTAAGTTTAATAAATTAAAATATATAACAAAATTATTATCAGAATGTTGTCTTAGGGAGCATGGGCACATTTGTAATAACTTTAACATGTTGAACAAAAAAAGACCAAACAATGTTGAGGATGTAGTTTATCTTGGTAAACACACTGATTGCTGTGTAAGAAGATTATTCATTTCACCTTTATATATAGTTAACGAAACTACACATCAACAGTTTCTAGAAAAAGAGTCCCAGTGCATTCATTTGTTTATTAATACATATTGGATGCCAAGCATATCCCAAACTCTGTGCTAGCAAGTAAGAATAAAAAATGAACAAGAAGCATGCCCTAATGTTCTACTAGGCAGCCAGCCATGTAAGTAAACAATAATAATATAATGTGATGAGTACCATGATCCTGTTATACAGCAAACTCAAGTTCATTCCTGCCTTGCATTATACCGGGACTGTGCTTCTGCCTGGAACACCTTTACCAAGCTTACTACATGGTCTGATCCCACACATCATTCAGCGTACTCTGATTCTTCCTTCACAGAGATATGTTTTACTTCCTACATAGCACTCACCACCTCCTGGAGCTGTATCTTTGATTTGTTTTTTCTATCTTTCCCATTCGACACATGCTCCATGTAGGCAGGAATTTTGTCTTGTTCATGTCTATACTCCTAATTCCCAGAGAACAGTCTGGCATACAGTAGGGGCTTAATAAATAGTTGTTGAGTGAGTCAAAAAAATGTAGAAACTATAATAATGACCAAAAAGGAGTTTTGCTTTCTTTAACACCATCATTTCTGTCACACCCATATCATTATGAACAGGTCATAACAGCAAGGCAGACTTAAGAGTGAAAGAGAATAAAAAAACATTGAGGGTCTATTGAACAGATCAATTAGTAAGGGAAGGCAGTATCCTTTATAAGATATTCGCTTTCTTTCTTGCTTAGTTAATTAAGCCCAGGGTCTCCCATGGTCACTTACCCAGTAACTCAAGAGCTCAATTTCCACAGCATGTTTTGCTACCAGGAACAGCTTCACTGGACTTTCTTGTGATGAGGATAGTCCTCAAAGCTGGCCTCCCTAGTTTCTAAAGAAACTGTGGTGCTTATTAATGTAGATTATGAGGAGAATAATTTAACATATAACCAATGATGCATTTTTTTTTCTTTTCAATACAGAACTTTCTGAAGGATGACATGTATATCTTTCCATTAGGAGTCTCCAGCCCTCCTCATCTTCAGCCCTAAAAGCCAAATTCCATTCCTATCAGGAGTGTTTCTTGGTTTGATCATCCTGATTAGGCAGAGCCTAGATTGCACAGGGATAGCAGCCTGTCTTCTTGAATCATACCACTGGGAGATGATCTAGGGTAGGTCACTTTTCCTCTCTGAGCCTCAGTATAATCAGGGGCAAAATTAAAACAATAATATCACCCTGTAGTGTTATAGCAAGGATTAAATGTGAGATCTATGAAATATACTTAGCAAAGAGGTAGGCCCTTGTAAATAATAAATTAATGGTAATTCTTACAGGCAGTACTATCTCCTTTTCATTATAATCTCCTTTTTCATTATAATACAAAATTATACTAAATTTCTACCATTAGCTATTTATATTATGTACTTTGGAAAAGAATACTGCAAAAGATGGTTACTATTCCAGCACTTGTGAGCTCAGTTCAGGATCCAGCCGGGCGTGGGGGTGGAGGCTCAATGGGGAGACTAATGAGAATAGTCACATTTCTCCCATAATTTTTTTTTTTTGCATTTCCTGAAAAAACAAAAACATGTCCCAATGTATTTCATTTCCATAGAATTTTTGTGAGGTAGATAGGCCAATGTGAATGCTCTTATTTTTGTGATAGGTGTGTTTAACACACTAAACTGCCCTGTA